>NW_013897946.1:0-506 GCF_000517525.1 Limulus polyphemus
ATGAATTCAGGATTTACCTCATAATTTGTGCATTGAAAATAAACTAAACATGATAAAGCTGTTTCACTTGACTCCCACTCATGGTGTCCCACACTTTCCATCCATAGCCTTCTCAGTTTCTGAACTTTGAGAAACCTAAAGAAACTCCTTCTTGTTCCTTCACTGTTTTTACACTATACTCCACAAAATTAAGACATTTGCAATTCTTGTTACACTTCTGTTATTGTTGCATGGTTTGCTATTTCTGCTCGTTTAGCAAGATTGACATCACAAGCCAACCTTCACTGACTACTGCTATGCAGGAAGTTCAAAATTTTAGATCCTTGTGTGAACAAAACTAATCACTGATTTCTAAATTGATAAAAATCTATGGTGCAAAATATGCATATCTACATATTTGAGTACTGTTCTCATATTACCTGCTAAAATTATTTGTTACCTTTAAGGCCATTAGTTTAAATTGTTAAAATATGTGAAAAAATTTCAACCACATCACTGTGGTACAA
>NW_013897947.1:0-436 GCF_000517525.1 Limulus polyphemus
CTGACGCAACAATCGGGTTTCGTGGGTCAACGTTTTGATGACATTTTTATTACGTTGTTTTTAGGGGACTCGCTTTCAACCCACAATAACATGATGTTTTCCACCAGGGACAGAGATAATGATAAATGGGAGAAGAACTGTGCCACGACTTACAAAGGTAGCTGGTGGTATAATAAATGTCATCACTCTAACTTAAATGGTTTGTATCTTGGGGGACCACATGAAGAATTCGCCGTTGGTATTAATTGGAAACATTGGGCTTTTCTTCAGAGAATATTTATGTCCTTTTGAAGAATTCGCCGTTGGTATTAATTGGAAACATTGGAAAGGACATAAATATTCTCTGAAGAAAAGTGAGATGAAAATACGACCAGTTGGATTTGTTTCAAAGAAAGAACCACAAAAATGAAACATAGAAATATAGAGACTGTTTATT
>NW_013897948.1:0-353 GCF_000517525.1 Limulus polyphemus
CTGCAGTACACATACGCTTTCAGAAAAGCCAATAAAAGAGTAACTATAAAACGACCACAAAAGTCGTAAAAATGACAATAGAAGGCTAGAATTTTGTCATGAAAATACGCAAGTATGCAACGAACGTTCATACAAAATTTGGAGATGATCCGTCCAAATGGAACGACGTACTGGTACAAAACGCAAAACGTTCCATAACTCCTTTAAAACAAACAGTAGGAAGGTAAAACTCTGCATATTACTACGCAACGTTAAAGTGTACCTACATACCAGAGGGTCCTAAATTGATGATTCTTCACCAAATTTTTACTGATTGTTTTTCGATTTCTTGTTACCCAAGAGCTTCACTGCAG
>NW_013897949.1:0-258 GCF_000517525.1 Limulus polyphemus
GACTCTGATAACAGTCTTTTAAGCATTTCTTACATTATATTTTAATAACTTTGATAATGGTCTTTTTAATCCTTCTTAAAGTAGATTTTTTCGACTTTCATAACGGTGTTTTTAGCCCTTTTTCTACTTGATTTTCTTGACTTTTATAACTGATTTTTAGTTTTTTCCAATAGATTTTGTTGACATTTATAAGTTTCCTTTTAGTCCGTTGTCCACTAGATTTTGTTGACTTTGATAACGGGTTTTTAGTTTTCCTTC
>NW_013897950.1:0-305 GCF_000517525.1 Limulus polyphemus
GGTATCGCTAGTACATGTATTCACACTGCCTAGAGGTATCGCTATACATGTATTCACACTGCCTGGAGGTATCGCTAGTACATGTATTCACACTGCCTGGAGGTATCGCTAATACATGTATTCACACTGCCTAGAGGTATCGCTAGTACATGTATTCACACTGCCTGGAGGTATCGCTAGTACATGTATTCACACTGCCTGGAGGTATCGCTAGTACATGTATTCACACTGCCTGGAGGTATCGCTAGTACGTGTATTCACACTGCCTGGAGGTATCGCTAGTACATGTATTCACACTGCCTAGA
>NW_013897951.1:0-258 GCF_000517525.1 Limulus polyphemus
TTATATAAACATGCCATTACAGTCTACGTTGCCATATCTAGTTATTGAGGCTAATTATATTAACATATCATTACAGTCCACGTTGCCACATCAAGTTATTGAAGTTAAGTATGTTATATTAACCTGTCATTACTGTCCACGTTGCTATATCTAGTTATTGAGGCTAATTATATTAACATGTCATTACAGTCCACGTTGCCATATCTAGTTGTTGAAGTGAAGTATATCATACTAACATGTCATTACAGTCCACGTTGC
>NW_013897952.1:0-258 GCF_000517525.1 Limulus polyphemus
AACTGTGGAAGTCTGTTCTAAAACTATCTACTAGTTCGGTTAGATTCGGGTCAGAGCTGTGGGAGTCTGTTCTAAAACTCTCTAGTAGTTCAGTTAGATTCGGGTCAGAACTGTTGGAGTCTGTTCTAGAACTCTCTACTAGTTCGGTTAACTTCGGGTCAGAACTGTGAAAGTCTGTTCTAAATTCTCTACTAGTTCGGTTAGATTCGGGTCAGAACTGTGGGAGTCTGTTCTAAACTCTCTACTAGTTCGGTTAGA
>NW_013897953.1:0-259 GCF_000517525.1 Limulus polyphemus
TTCTTTATCGATCGTTTTTACTCTGGTTTAGCGAAAGTTCAATTTTTTTTAGCTTTTCACGGGACATAATATTTTTCGTTAATGCTATAATGTCTCAATTTTGACTTTTCCGACGATATAAGCACCATCCGATATTTTTCTATTAGTTTTCCGTCATAAAAGCACTTTTTTTCTATTTTCTAAAAAATTACATATTTTCTACCGAAATGCCCATGTTTTTTCTCAAATTTTGAAAAAAATAGTTTTTCCTTATATTTCA
>NW_013897954.1:0-258 GCF_000517525.1 Limulus polyphemus
ATCAGATCAACGTTAGTCTTTAGGTTTAATTATCACTTCATCAGATCAACGTTAGTCTTTAGGTTTAATTATCACTTCATCAGATCAACGTTAGTCTGTAGTATCACTTCATCAGATCAACGTTAGTCTTTAGGTTTAATTATCACTTCACCAGATCAACGTTAGTCTTTAGGTTTAATTATCACTTCATCAGATCAACGTTAGTCTTTAGGTTTAATTATCACTTCATCAGATCAACGTTAGTCTGTAGTATCACTT
>NW_013897955.1:0-258 GCF_000517525.1 Limulus polyphemus
GTAGGCATCAATGTAGTGTAACTAAGAGCCTAAGACTTACGCACAATGAAAACCAAATTGAGTCAAAGCATGAAAAAACATTTTATACTCGTGTATTTTACAGTGTAACCGTAAATTTTGATAGTGAAAGTAATATAGGACTGATCTAATTATGGCTACATCATCCTTATATAGAGTTTCTCGAAATTTAAGTTTTACGTAACAATACTGACGCTAACACACATATATTGTTGATTCTTACACTCGAAAATCTTCTAG
>NW_013897956.1:0-258 GCF_000517525.1 Limulus polyphemus
CTGGTTACATAATAATATTAAAACAGAAAATATTGTTGTAAAGCGACTGTTACGTTACTTATAAGAACCTACAGTTCTACCTTGGTTACACAATAATATTAAAACAGAAACTATTGTTGTAAAGCGACTGTTACATTACTTATAAGAACCTACAGTTCTACCCTGGTTACATAATAATATTAAAACAGAAAATATTGTTGTAAAGCGACTGTTACGTTACTTATAAGAACCTACAGTTCTACCCTGGTTACACAATGA
>NW_013897957.1:0-258 GCF_000517525.1 Limulus polyphemus
TAGTTACTATGTTGATAATTTACTAGGAGTTTACTACATTAATGAACATCACTAGTTACTATGTTGATAATTTACTAGGTGTTTACTACATTAATGAACATCACAAGTCGCTATATTGATAATTTACTAGGAGTTTACTACATTAATGAACATCACTAGTTACTATGTTGATAATTTACCAGGTGTTTACTACATTAATGAACATCACAAGTCGCTATGTTGATAATTTACTAGGTGTTTACTACATTAATGAACATC
>NW_013897958.1:0-363 GCF_000517525.1 Limulus polyphemus
CATAGCTCTATATAGTTAGTACAACATGCCGATACAATCATTACATAGCTCTATATAGTTAGTACAACATGCCGATACAATCATTACATAGCTCTATATAGTTAGTACAAGATGCCGATACATCCATTACATAGCTCTATATAGTTAGTACAACATGCCGATACATCCATTACATAGCTCTATATAGTTAGTACAACATGCCAGTACATCCATTACACAGCTCTATATAGTTAGTACAACATGCCGATACATCCATTACCATAGCTCTATATAGTTAGTACAACATGCCGATACATCCATTACATAGCTCTATATAGTTAGTACAACATGCCGATACATCCATTACATAGCTCTATATAGTTC
>NW_013897959.1:0-368 GCF_000517525.1 Limulus polyphemus
GGTAACAAGAAATCGAAAAACAATCAGTAACCAAAAGCTTCACTGCAGTACACATAAGCTTTCAGAAAAGCCAATAAAAGAGTAACATAAAACGACCACAAAAGTTGCAAACATGATAATAGAAGGCTAGAATTTTGCATGTAAATTCGCAAGTATGCAACGAACCTTACTGAAAAAATTTCGAGAAGATCCGTCCTAATGGAACAACGTACTGGTACAAAACGCAAAACCTCCCATAACTCCTTTAAAACAAACAGTTGCAGAGTTTTACCTTCCTTATTACTACGCAACGTTAAAGTGTACCTACATATCAAATGATTCTTCACCAAAGACAGAGGGTCCTAAATTGGGTAACAAGAAATCGAAAA
>NW_013897960.1:0-486 GCF_000517525.1 Limulus polyphemus
TGGAACCCAACTGTGATTTTTATATTTTAATGGCTCTTCTTCCCATTGGATAATAGCAAAGGAACCTAACTGTTGTTTTTATATTTTAATGGCTCTTCTTCCTATTGTGTAATAGCAAAGGAACCTAACTGTTGATTTTTATATTTTAATAGCCCTTCTTCCCATTGTATAATAGCAAAGGAACGTAACTGTTGATTTTTATATTTTAATGGCTCTTCTTCCCATTGTATAATAGCAAAGGAACCTAACTGTGATTTATATTTTAAGGAAGAAGAGCCACATTGTATAATAGCAGTATAATAGCAAACGAACCTAACTGTTGTTTTTATATTTTAATGGCTCTTCTTCCCATTGTATAATAGGAGAGGAACCTAACTTTTGATTTTTATATTTTAATGGCTCTTCTTCCCATTGTATAATGGAAAAGGAACCTAACTGTTGTTTTTATATTTTAATCGGTCTTCTTCCCATTGTATAATAGCAGAG
>NW_013897961.1:0-258 GCF_000517525.1 Limulus polyphemus
AGGGAGGAGAGAGAGACCAACATCTAATACAGAATGGAACACAACATAGTGAAGGGTAGAGAGTAGACCAACATCTAATTCAGAATGGAACACAACATAGTGAAGGGTAGAGAGTAGACCAACATCTAATACAGAATGGAACACAACATAGTGAATGGTAGAGAGTCGACCAACATCTAATACAGAATGGAACACAACATTGTGAAGGGAGGAGAGAGAGACCAACATCTAATACAGAATGGAACACAACATAGTGAA
>NW_013897962.1:0-258 GCF_000517525.1 Limulus polyphemus
ATGTGTTATCTGTTGTAATAAACCCAAGTAAACTACCATCAGGTAATGTGTTATCTGTTGTAATAAACCCAAGTAAACTACCATCAGGTAATGTGTTTAAACATTGGCTCTTTCTTTGAGAACTTGATTTTCTGGCAACCTAATAATTTGAAAAAAATATTCTCATCCTACAGTTTGGGTTGGAAACAGTATGTAGGTGTTATTGATTTATGTTTATATCAAAGATTGGTTTATGTTAAATATAATGCCTGTTGGTAA
>NW_013897963.1:0-427 GCF_000517525.1 Limulus polyphemus
GGTACTGAAACACACAGTGTTTTCCATATAAACAAACACTAATAACCTGGTACTGAAACACACTGTGTTTTTCATATAAACAAACACTAATAACTTGGTCCTGAAACACACAGTGTTTTCCATAGATACAAACACCAATAACCTGGTACTGAAACACACTGTGTTTTTCATACACACAAACACTAATAACTTGGTACTGAAACACGCAGTGTTTTCCATAGATACAAATACTAATAACTTGGTACTGAAACACACAGAGTTTTCCATAGATACAAATACTAATAACTTGGTACTGAAACATACAGTGTTTTCCATACAAACAAACACTAATAACCTGGTACTGAAACACACAGTGTTTTCCATACACACAAACACTAATAACTTGGTACTGAAACACACAGTGTTTTTCATACACACAAACACTAAT
>NW_013897964.1:0-258 GCF_000517525.1 Limulus polyphemus
TATGATACTTCTAGGAATCCATTAACTTTTATCAACAGCTGTGGTAACATGATACTTCTAGGAATTCATTAACATTTATAAACAGCTGTTGTAGCATGATACTTCTAGGAATCCATTAACTTTTATAAACAGCTGTTGTAACATGATACTTCTAGGAATCCATTAACTTTTATCAACAGCTGTGGTAACATGATACTTCTAGGAATCCATTAACTTTTATAAACAGCTGTGATAACATAATGTTTCTAGGAATCCTTT
>NW_013897965.1:0-258 GCF_000517525.1 Limulus polyphemus
AGTGAATGGTTGTCATACATTCCGACATCTTCAACAATTTCTAGTGGTTGTAAGTCCACCCACACCATTGTAACCAATGAAATGTTGTCATAAAGACCCAGATCTTCAACACTGTTTAGTGGTTGTAAGTCCACCCACACCATTGAATTGTTGTCATAAAGTGCAAGATCTTCAACAATGTTTAGTGGTTGTAACTCCATCCACACCATTGTAATTAATGAATTGTTCTCATGAAGTCCCAGATCTTCAACAATGTTT
>NW_013897966.1:0-257 GCF_000517525.1 Limulus polyphemus
TATCCTGGACAGACACCTATAGTAATTAATTGGAGGTTTATTTATCCTGGACAGACACCTATAGTAATTAATTGGAGGTTTATGTATCCTGGACAGACTCCTATAGTAATTAATTGGAGGTTTATTTACCCTGAACAGACTCCTATAGTAATTAATTGGAGGTTTATTTATCCTGGACAGACACCTATAGTAATTAATTGGAGGTTTATTTATCCTGGACAGACTCCTATAGTAATTAATTGGAGGTTTATTTACCC
>NW_013897967.1:0-258 GCF_000517525.1 Limulus polyphemus
AACCACGTAGAATAGACTGAAGTTGATAACTGTGTAAACACAAACTGAGAGTTATCAGCATTAAATGAACCACGTAGAATAGACTGAAGTTGATAACTGTGTAAACACGAACTGAAAGTTATAAACATTAATTGAACCACATAGAATAGACTGAAGTTGATAACTGTGTAAACACGAACTGAAGGTTATAAACATCCGTTGAACCACATAGAATAGACTGAAGTGGGTAACTGTGTAAACACGAACTGAAAGTTATCA
>NW_013897968.1:0-258 GCF_000517525.1 Limulus polyphemus
GTACCTAAACAGCTAACATCATCAGTGGTAACATCAACATGTACTTAAACAGCTGACATAATTAAGTGGTAACATCAACATGTACTTAAACAGCTGAAATCGTCAGTGATAACATCAACATGTACCTAAACAGCTGACATCGTTAAGTGGTAACGTGAACATCTACTTAAACATGTGACATCATTAAGTAGCAACATCAATATGTACTTAAAAAGCTGACATCATTAAGTGGTAACATCAACATGTACTTAAACAGCA
>NW_013897969.1:0-258 GCF_000517525.1 Limulus polyphemus
AGGTTGCAGTCATACCCATCGATAACTTCATTGTTACAGTTGATGTCTTACCTTAGGTTTGCAGTCATACCCCTCGATAACTCCATTGTTACAGTTGATGTCTTACCTTAGGTTTGAAGTCATACCCGTCGATAACTTCATTGCTACAGTTGATGTCTTATCTTAGGTTTGCAGTCATACCCGTCGATAACTTCATTGTTACAGTTGATGTCTTACCTTAGGTTTGCAGTGATAATGTCGGTAACTCCATTGTTACAG
>NW_013897970.1:0-258 GCF_000517525.1 Limulus polyphemus
AAACATATCAATTTGGCTAGAAACATGTCAGTTTGGCTAGAAACATGTCAATTTGGCTAGAAACTTATCAATTTGGCTAGAAACATGTCAGTTTGGCTAGAAACATATCAATTTGGCTAGAAACATATCGATTTGGCTAGAAACATGTCAATTTGGCTAGAAACATATCAATTTGGCTAGAAACTTATCGATTTGGCTAGAAACATATCAATTTGGCTAGAAACATATCAATTTGGCTAGAAACTTATCGATTTGGCT
>NW_013897971.1:0-258 GCF_000517525.1 Limulus polyphemus
ACCATATTCATCTTTAGCCTTACTTGGTACAACTACTCCACGAACATCATGGTGTTACTCTAGTTACCAAATTTATAACCACCATACTCATCGTTAGCTTTACTTGGAACAATTACGCCATGAACACTTAGGTTCAACTCTGGTTACCGAATTTATAGCCCCCATACTCATCTTTAGCGTTATTTGGGATAACAACTCCACCAACACCTAGGTGTAACTCTAGTTACCGAATTTGTAACCACCATACGCATCGTTAGT
>NW_013897972.1:0-362 GCF_000517525.1 Limulus polyphemus
ACACATAAAGTTATATACAGTTATAGATCCACACATAAAGTTATATACAATTATAGATCCACACATAAAGTTATATACAATTATAGATACACACATAAAGTTATATACAATTATAGATCCACACATAAAGTTATATACAATTATAGATACACACATAAAGTTATATACAATTATAGATCCACACATAAAGTTATATACAGTTATAGATCCACACATAAAGTTATATACAATTATAGATACACACATAAAGTTGTATACGGTTATAGATACACACATAAAGTTATATACAATTATAGATCCACCCATAAAGTTATATACAATTATAGATCCACATAAAGTTATATACAATTATAGATACACAC
>NW_013897973.1:0-468 GCF_000517525.1 Limulus polyphemus
GTCTTATTATTGACAGTACACAGTATCGTTAAATCTAGTGTCTTCTTATTGACAGTACACATTATCGTTAAATATTGTGTCTTCTTATTGACAGTACACATTATCGTTAAATCTTGTGTCTTCTTATTGACAGTACACAGTATCGTTAAATCTTGTGTCTTCTTATCGACAGTACACAGTATCGTTAAATCGCTTGTGTTCTTCTTGATAGTACACAGTATTTATAAATCTTGTGTATTTTTATTGACAGAACATATGACTGTGTTCTGTCAATAAAAATACACAAGATTTATAAATACACAGTATCGTTAAATCTTGTGTCTTCTTATTGACAGGACACATTATTGTTAAATCTTGTGTTTTCTTACTGGCAGTACACACTATCGTTGAATATTGTGTCTTCTTATTTGACAGTACACAAGTATCGTTAAATCTTGTGTCTTCTTATTGACAGTACACAGTATCGTT
>NW_013897974.1:0-258 GCF_000517525.1 Limulus polyphemus
TTTCACCAACTAATGTAAATTTTGATGACTACATGTGTTATTTTGAAATTGCATATAAGAACATAATAAACTTGCCTATTTATGCTGCTAATAATCCTACTCTAACCTAAGACTAATTTAGAAACTCTTGCATTTTTATCCTTTCATAATCTTAGTTCTTTTCATCATTCTTTCTCCCTTAAAAAGGAATAATGTTTAACTCTAAAAGAGCTTTCATACACTCCAGATAAATTTGCAATTACTGGACAAAGGAAATGA
>NW_013897975.1:0-257 GCF_000517525.1 Limulus polyphemus
CTTCTTATTGACAGTACACAGTATCGTTGAATGTTGTGTCTTTTATTGACAGTACACAGTATCGTTAAATCTTGTGCTTTCTTATTGACAGTACACAGTATCGTTAAATCTTGTGTCTTCTTATTGACAGTACACAATGTTGTAAATCTTGTGTCTTCTTATTGAAAGTACACAGTATCGTTAAATCTTGTGTCTTCTTATTGACAGTACACAGTATCGTTAAATCTACTGTCTTCTTATTGACAGTACACAGTATC
>NW_013897976.1:0-258 GCF_000517525.1 Limulus polyphemus
CTTGTACGTGTACAAGTGAATTCGAAATGTTATATAGTAAAGATTCTTGTACCATATTTAGTAGAGAATCCTGTAGGATATGTATCGAAGAATCCTGCTTGACGTGTACAAGTGAATTCGAAGTGTTATATTTATTGTACCATATTTAGTAGAGAATCCTATAAGACATGTATCGAAGAATCCTGCTTGACGTGTACAAGTGAATTCGAAGTGTTATATTTATTGTACCATATTTAGTAGAGAATCCTTTAGGACATG
>NW_013897977.1:0-258 GCF_000517525.1 Limulus polyphemus
ACCTACGTGTTCGTGGAGTTGTTGTACCAAATAACGCTAAAGATGAGTATGGGGTTATAAATTCGGAAACTAGAGTTACACTTAGGTGATCATGGAGTAGTTGTACCAAGTAAGGCTAAAGATGAGTATGATGGTTATAAATTCGGTAACTATAGTAACACCTAGGTATTTATGGAATAGTTGTACCAAGTAAGGCTAAGATGAGTATGGTGGTTATAAATTCTGTAACTAAAGTTACACCTAGGTGTTGATGGAGTA
>NW_013897978.1:0-258 GCF_000517525.1 Limulus polyphemus
GATACCGTGTCCTGTCAAAAAGAAGACACAAGATTTAACAATACTGTGTACTGTCAATAAGAAGTCACAATGTTCAACGATAATGTGTACTCTCAATAAGAAGACACAATATTTAACAATACTATGTACTGTTAATAAAAAGACACAAGATTTATCAATACTGTGTACTGTCAATAAGAAGACACAAGACTTAACAATACTGTGTACTGTCAATAATAAGACACAAGATTTATAAATACTGTGTACTATCAATAAGAA
>NW_013897979.1:0-258 GCF_000517525.1 Limulus polyphemus
AATGGCTAGTTTTGTCAAAGTATGGATAATTCTTGAGCCGGTTTCAGGAACAAAAGGTAAACTGCAGTGTAATGTACTGTTGTTGGGTTTGTTGTGGGGAATGTTGGAGAGTTTTTCAACAATAGCTGGTGGGAATTTATTGGTGTGAATAAAGGAATGCTTTATGTGGTTAATTTCTTCATTTACACAGTTTATACGAAACGTTTTTATATGACCCCTAAAGAGAATTATCTTTGAGTAGTCGTATTATTAAAAAGG
>NW_013897980.1:0-258 GCF_000517525.1 Limulus polyphemus
CATAAAACGAACACAAAAGTCGCTAAAATTATAATAGAAGGCTAGAATTTTGCATGTAAATACGCATATATGCAACGAACGTTCTTGAAAAAATTTCGAGAAGATCAGTCCAAATGGAACGAAGTACTGGTACAAAACGCAAAACGTTCTATAACTCCTTTAAAACAAACAGTAGGAAGGTAAAACTCTGCATATTACTATTCAACGTTAAATTGTACCTATATACCAAATTTGGTGAAGAATCATCAATTTAGGACT
>NW_013897981.1:0-258 GCF_000517525.1 Limulus polyphemus
TCTAGATATAGCTACAACCCCAGAAGACACAAAATACCCACCCTAGTTATAGCTACAACCCCAGAAGACACAAAATACCCACTCTAGATATAGCTACAACCACAGATGACACAAAATACCCACCTTAGATATAGCTTTAACCACAAAAGACACAAAATACCCACCCTAGATATAGCTACAACCACAGATGACACGAAATATCCACCCTAGATATACCTATAACCACAGAAGACACAAAATACCCCCCTAAATATAGCT
>NW_013897982.1:0-258 GCF_000517525.1 Limulus polyphemus
CAGATTCTCCTACACAAGATAAGGAACAACAGCTTCTCCTACACAAGATAAGGAACAACAGCTTCTCTTACACAAGATAAGGAACAACAGCTTCTATTACACAAGATAAGGAGCAACAGCTTCTCTTACACAAGATAAAGAACAACAGCTTCTCCTACACAAGATAAGGAACAACAGCTTCTATTCACCACAGCTTCTCCTACACAAGATAAGGAACAACAGCTTATATTCACCACAGCTTCTCTTCAACAAAGCTAC
>NW_013897983.1:0-256 GCF_000517525.1 Limulus polyphemus
AGACCTTTATAACTGTCGACAAAGTATAGTTTAAGAAGGATTAAAAATACCATTATGAAAGTCATTCTAATATAGGTAAGAAAGACTAAAAATACCGCTATGAAAGTCGAAAATATCTAGTCTTAGAAGGCCTAAAAAGACAGTTATGAAAGTCGAAAAAATCGAGTGGAAGAAAACTAATAACACGTTTTCAAAGTCAAAAATATCTAGTGGAAAACTGACTAAAAGGACCCTTATCAATGTGAACAAAATACTG
>NW_013897984.1:0-257 GCF_000517525.1 Limulus polyphemus
AAGTCAATAAGAAGACACAAGATTTAACAAAACTGTGTACTGTCAATAAGAAGACACACGATTTAGCAATACTGTGTACTGTCAATAGAAGGCACAAGATTTAACGACACTGTGTACTGCCAATATGAAGACACACGATTTAGCAATACTGTGTACTATCAAATAAAAAGACACAAGATTTAACGATACTGTGTACTGTCAATAAGAAGACACAAGATTTAACGATACTATGTAATGTCAATTAGAAGACACAAGAT
>NW_013897985.1:0-452 GCF_000517525.1 Limulus polyphemus
TGTTTTACTGAGGTATTGTTGGAAGACTAGTTTATTGTTCCTACCAAAGACAAGTGAATGATTTAGTTTTATTTAAGGTAACGTTGGAAACCTAGTTTATTGTTACTACCAAAGAGAAGTGAATGATTTTGTTTTACTGAGGTATTGTTGGAAGCCTAGTTTATTGTTACTACCAAAGACAAGTGAATGATTTAGTTTCCCTAAGGTATTGTTGGAAGCCTAGTTTATTGTTACTACTAAAGACAAGTGAATGATTTAATGTTTTACTAAGGTATTGTTGGAAGACTAGTTTATTGTTACTACCAAAGACAAGTGAATGATTTAGTTTTATTAAGGTATTGTTGGAAGACTAGTTTATTGTTACTACCAAAGACAAGTGAATGATTTAGTTTTACTAAGGTATTGTTGAAAGCCTAGTTTATTGTTACTACCAAAGCCAACTGAATGATTTT
>NW_013897986.1:0-258 GCF_000517525.1 Limulus polyphemus
CCTTACATGTATGTTTACAATACATTACACGTATGTTTTACAATATCTTACACGTATGTTTTAAAATACCTTACACGTATGTTTTACAATATCTTACACGTATATTTTACAATATCTTACATGTATGTTTTACAATACCTTACATGTATGTTTTACAATACCTTACATGTATGTTTTACAATACCTTACATGTATGTTTTACACTACCTTACATGTATGTTTTACAATACCTTACACGTATGTTTTACAATATCTTAC
>NW_013897987.1:0-258 GCF_000517525.1 Limulus polyphemus
CCGCAAAAATATAAAATTGTTTAAAGATTTGTCATAATATTACCTTATTATAAACCTTGATAATATGAACTTGTTTAAAGACTTGTAATATTATTACCTTATTACAAATCCTAAGAATATAAACTTGTTTGAATACTTGTTATATTATTACCTAATTATAAACCGCATGAATATTAACTTGTATAAGGACTTTTATATTATTACCTTATTATAAACCCCGATAATATGAACTTATTTAAAGACTAGTTATATTATTAA
>NW_013897988.1:0-258 GCF_000517525.1 Limulus polyphemus
GAGAGATAACTGAACATCCAAGTATTATTTCTCCATCTATTGAGAAATAACTGAACTTTGAAGTATTTTTCCTTATTATTTTTTTTCTCCATCTATTGAGAGATAAGTGAACCTCCAAGTATCTTTTCTTAATTTTTCTCTCTCTATTGAAATAACTGAACTTCCAAGTATTTTTCTCTTAATTTTTTCTCCATCTATTGAGAGATAACCAAACTTTCAAGTATTTTTCCTAATTATTTGTTTCATTATATAGTGAGA
>NW_013897989.1:0-504 GCF_000517525.1 Limulus polyphemus
CTACTACCTCTTGTAATGATACGTATATCACTTATGACTGTATTATATTTCTCAATACTGTCAAGCTACTACCTCTTGTAATGATAAGTATACCACTTATGTGTGTTATATTTCTCAATACTGTCAAGCTATTACCTCTTGTAATGATAAGTATACCACTTATGACTGTATTATATTTCTCAATACTGTCAAGCTACTACCTCTTGTAATGATACGTATATCACTTATGACTGTATTATATTTCTCAATACTGTCAAGCTACTACCTCTTGTAATGATACGTATACCACTTATGTGTGTTATATTTCTCAATACTGTCAAGCTACTACCTCTTGTAATGATAAGTATACCACTTATGACTGTATTATATTTCTCAATACTGTCAAGCTACTACCTCTTGTAATGATAAGTATATCACTTATGTGTGTTATATTTCTCAATACTGTCAAGCTACTACCTCTTGTAATGATAAGTATACCACTTATGACTGTATTATATTTCTCAG
>NW_013897990.1:0-256 GCF_000517525.1 Limulus polyphemus
AAATACCATGATACAGGGACATTCTTATGTCTGTACGTCATTTGATAAATATCATGATACAAGGACATTCTTATATTTGTATGTCATTTGATAAATACCATGATACAGGGACATTCTTACGTTTGTATGTCATTTGATAAATACCACGATACAGGGAAATTCTTATGTTTGTAAATCATTTGATAAATACCATGATACAGGGACATTCTTATATTTGCATGTCATTTGATAAATATCATGATACAGGACATTCTTA
>NW_013897991.1:0-258 GCF_000517525.1 Limulus polyphemus
ATATCCAGTGACTAATAACTGATACTGTAGTAATTTATACACCCAGTTACTAATAACTGACACTGTAGTTATTTTGACATCCAGTTACTAATAACTGACACTGTATTAATTTTGACATCCAGTTACTAATAACTGACACTGTAATAATTATGATATCCATTTACTAATAACTGATACTGTGATAATTTTGATATCCAGTTACTAATTACTGATATTGTATTAATTTTGACACTCAGTTACTAACAATTGATACTGTAA
>NW_013897992.1:0-284 GCF_000517525.1 Limulus polyphemus
TCTTTTCAGATTTTACTTAAGTAACCAATTTCACAAAATAAAAGATGTAACAATTAGTCTCGATTTCTTTACGATATAAATATATTAAGAAAATGCTTTGACGGTAAGAAGAATATAGAAACAGTGGCAGTATGATCTTATGAAAGTCTCAAGCATGAATATTTACTGATGTATATCATTTATTTATTTCATTATGTTTTAAGCAAAGACCAAAACAGTTTGAGCTTTTCAGAATAATAGAATTTAACAAAAGAGAGTTTGTTTGTAGTTAAGCAGAAAGCTGC
>NW_013897993.1:0-258 GCF_000517525.1 Limulus polyphemus
GTTATCTGATTTAGAGGAGTTTGTTGTATATGTTTAAACATTTGTTATCTGACTTAGAGGAGTTTGTTGTATATGTTTAAACATTTGTTATCTGATTTTGATGAGTTTGTTATATATGTTTAAATAATTGTTATCTGATTTAGACGAGTTTGATGTATATGTTTAAACAATTGTTATCTGATTTAGACGAGTTTGTTGTATATGTTTAAATAATTGTTATCTGATTTAGAGGAGTTTGTTGTATATGTTTAAACATTT
>NW_013897994.1:0-563 GCF_000517525.1 Limulus polyphemus
ACAGCTAAGGCTCCTAGTTACTAAACAATTTGTTTGTCTACAGCTAAGGCTCCTAGTTACTAAACAGTTTGTTTGTCTACAGCTAAGGCTTCTAGTTACTAAACAGTTTGTTTACAGCTAAGGCTCCTAGTTACTAAACAGTTTGTTTACAGCTAAGGCTCCTAGTTACTAAACAGTTTGTTTGTCTACAGCTAAGGCTTCTAGTTACTAAACAGTTTGTTTGTCTACAGCTAAGGCTTCTAGTTACTGAACAGTTCGTTTGTTTACAGCTAAGGCTCCTAGTTACTGAACAGTTTATTTGTCTACAGCTAAGGCTCCTAGTTACTAAACAGTTTGTTTACAGCTAAGGCTCCTAGTTACTGAACAGTTTGTTTGTCTACAGCTAAGGCTCCTAGTTACTGAACAGAGTAACTAGGAGCCTTAGCTGTAGACAAACAAAGGAACAGTTTATCTACAGCTAAGACTCCTAGTTACTGAACAGTTTGTTTGTCTACAGCTAAGGCTCTTAGTTACTGAACAGTTTATTTGTTTACAGCTAAGGCTCCTAGTTACTAAACAGTTTG
>NW_013897995.1:0-528 GCF_000517525.1 Limulus polyphemus
TATATTATAGACACTGTACTTAATGTATAACATACAGTGTACCTAATATGTTATAGACACTGTACTTAATGTATAACATACAGTGTACCTAATATGTTATAGACACTGTACTTAATGTATAACATACAGTGTACCTAATATATTATAGACACTGTACTTAATGTATAACATACAGTGTACCTAATATATTATAGACACTGTACTTAATGTATAACATACAGTGTACCTAATATATTATAGACACTGTACTTAATGTATAACATGCAGTGCACCTAATATATTATAGACACTGTACTTAATGTATAACATACAGTGTAACTAATATATCATATACACTGTACTTAATGTATAACATACAGTGTACCTAATATATTACAGACACTGTATTTAATGTATAACATACAATGTACACAATACATTATATATATTATATTATACATATATGTTATACAGTACAAGTTATATAATAAGTAGTGTACCAAATATGTACCAGTCTAAGTACCCTTTACATAGTACAATATGTACCAA
>NW_013897996.1:0-259 GCF_000517525.1 Limulus polyphemus
TTAAATCTCGTGTCTTCTTATTGACAGTACACAGTATTGTTAAATCTGGTGTCTTCTTATTGGCAGTACACAGTATTGTTAAATCTTGTGTGTTCTTGTTGATAGTACACAGTATTTATAAATCTTGTGTCTTCTTATTGACAGTACACAGTATCGTTAAATCTTGTGTCTTCTAATTGACAGTACACAGTATCGTTAAATCTTGTGTCTTCTTATTGACAGTACACAGTATCGTTAAATCTTCTTTCTTCTTACTGAT
>NW_013897997.1:0-799 GCF_000517525.1 Limulus polyphemus
CCATAAGAGTGATATTACTACAATAAAGATAAATATTAATTGTCAAATATTTAATGATACCATGAGCGCGATATTACTACAATAAAGATAAATATTAATTGTCAAATATTTACTGATACCATGAGAGCGATATTACTACAATAAAGATAAATATAAACTGTCAAGTGTTTACTAATACCATGAGAACGATATTACTACAATAAAGATGAATATTAACTATCAAGTGTTTACTAATACCATGAGAGCGATATTACTACAATAAAGATAAATATTAACTGTTCGCTCTCATGGTATTAGTAAACACTTGGCAGTTAATGTTTATCTTTATTGTCGTAATATCGCTCTCATGGAATTAGTAAATGTTTGCACTCGACAGTTAATATTTATTATAGTGATGCAAAGTTAATATTTATCTTTATTGTAGTAATATCGCTTTCATGGTATTAGTAAAACATATTTACTAATACCATTATTGTAGTAATATCGCTCTCAATATCGCTCTCATGGTATTAGTAAATGTTTGATAGTTAATATTTATTTGACTACAATAAAGATACATATAAACTGTCAAGTGTTTACTAATACCATGTGAGTGATATAACTACAATAAAGATAAATATTAAATGTCAAGTATTTACTAATACCATGAGAGCGATATTACTACAATAAAGATAAATTTTAACTGTCAAGTGTTTACTAATACAATGACAGCGATATTACTACAATAAAGATAAATATAAACTTTCAAGTGTTTACTAATACCATGTGGGCGATATTACGACAATAAAGATAAACATTA
>NW_013897998.1:0-259 GCF_000517525.1 Limulus polyphemus
TATATCCAGGTGCAAAAGGTTGATCCAGTTTTGTTTTGGTGGGTATATCCAGGTGCAAAAAGTTGATTCAGTTTTGTTTTGGTGGGTATATCCAGGTGCAAAAGGTTGATCCAGTTTTGTTCTGGTTGGTATATCCAGGTGCAAAAAGTTGATCCAGTTTTGTTTTGGTGGGTATATCCAGGTGCAAAAAGTTGATTCAGTTTTGTTTTGGTGGGTATATCCAGGTGCAAAACGGTTGATCCAGTTTTGTTCTGGTTGG
>NW_013897999.1:0-531 GCF_000517525.1 Limulus polyphemus
CAGAGCTAGACTGTAACGTGTATGTTTATTGGAACCCTGTAAAGTTTTCTTCCTTGCAGAGCTAGACTGTAACGTGTATGTTTACTGGAACCCTGTAAAGTTTTCTTCCTTGCAGAACTAGACTGTAACGTGTATGTTTAGTGGAACCCTGTAAAGTTTTCTTCCTTGCAGAGCTAGACTGTAACGTGTATGTTTACTGGAACTGTACCTGATGATGACAAAACCTTGTCGAAACGTTGTACATTTGCTGTTATGTTAAGAAAAACTTTAATATAAGTTTAATTACCCACTCAAGCCGTCTCCAGCCATTATTATTGGAATCCTTTAAAGTTTTCTTCCTTGCAGAGCTAGACTGTAACGTGTAGGTTTACTCGTTTATTTAGGTTCCTTTCCTCTCTATGTTTAAACTGGTAACAGAAGTCTTCTCTGTTGATAACTATTTCCTCTCTACGTTTAAACTGGTAACAGAAGTCTTCTCTGTCGAGAACTGTTTCCTCTCTACGTTTAAACTGGTAACAGAAGTCTTCTCTG
>NW_013898000.1:0-374 GCF_000517525.1 Limulus polyphemus
GCTACTATCCAAGCTGAATGAATTGTAAAGTAACACTAGCTACTATCCAAGCTGAATGAATTGTAAGGTAACACAAGCTACTATCCAAGCTGAATAAATTGTAAGGTAATACTAGTTACTGCCTAACTCGAATAAATTATAATGTAACAGTAGTTACTATCCAAGCTGGATGAATTGTAAGGTAAAATTAGCTACTATTCAAGCTGAATAAATTGTAAGGTAATACTAGCTACTATCCAAGCTGAATGAATTGTAAGGAATGAATTGTAAGGTAACACTAGCTACTATCCATGCTGAATGAATCGTAAGGTAACAATAGCTACTATCGAAGCTGAATTAATTGTAAGGAAATACTAGCTACTATCCCATCTGGA
>NW_013898001.1:0-258 GCF_000517525.1 Limulus polyphemus
TGATTTGTAAAGTAACACTAGCTACTATCCAAGCTGAATGAATTGTAAGGTAACACTAGCTACTATCCAAGCTGAATGAATTGTAAGGTAACACTAGCTACTATCTAAGATGAATGAATTGTAAGGTAACACTAGCTACTATCCATGCTGAATGAACTGTAAGGTAACAATAGTTACTATCCATGCTGAATTAATTGTAAGGGAATACTAGATACAATCCAAGCTGAATGAATTGTAAGGTAACACTAGCTACTAGCC
>NW_013898002.1:0-255 GCF_000517525.1 Limulus polyphemus
GTGACGACTTGGCAAACAGTTATACCGGGGAAGTTACGGGAAGTTGTGCTGCGTCGATCCCATGATAATTTAACAGGAGGACATCTCGGAATTAGGAAGACATTGAGTCATCTACGACAAAGATTTTACTGGATAGGTATGAGGCGAGATGTGGAAGAATGGTGCAGAACATGCAGTACATGTAGTGCAAAAAGGGGACCCAAGCATAAGGGATGCCCACCTTATGAAGAGTTGCCTGTGAATATGTCAGAGTTT
>NW_013898003.1:0-257 GCF_000517525.1 Limulus polyphemus
AAGATTTAACAATACTGTGTAATGTCAATAAGAAGACACAAGATATAACAATACTGTGTATTATCAAAAACAACACACAAGATTTAACAATACTGGGTACTGTCAATAAGAAAACACAAGATTTAACGATAATGTGTATTATCAATAACAAGCCATAAGATTTAACGATACTGTGTACTATCAATAACAAGCCACAAGATTTAACGAAACTGTGTACTGTCAATAAGAAAATAAAATATTTAACAATAGTGTGTACT
>NW_013898004.1:0-258 GCF_000517525.1 Limulus polyphemus
GTAGACTGTATATTTTTGAGTGTTTTGAGACGGGACAACAAATGTAGACTGTATATTTTTGGGTGTTTTGAGGCAGGACAACAAATGTAGACTGTATATTTTTGGGTGTTTTGAGACCGGACAACAAACGTAGACTGTATATTTTTGGGTGTTTTGAGGCAGGACAACAAATGTAGACTGTATATTTTTGGGTGTTTTGAGACGGGACAACAAATGTAGACTGTATATTTTTGGGTGTTTTGAGACGGGACAACAAAT
>NW_013898005.1:0-252 GCF_000517525.1 Limulus polyphemus
AAGACATGCGGAAGTTACATCCTGTAATTCTGTGTTGTAATAACTGTCGAACTGACCTTGATTAAGACGTGCGGGAGTTACATCCTGTAATTCTGTGCTGTAATAACTGTCGAACTGACCTTCATTAAGACATGCGGAAGTTACATCCTGTAATTCTGTGCTGTAATAACTGTCGAACTGACCTTGATTAAGACGTGCGGCAGTTACATCCTGTAATTCTATGTTGTAATAACTGTCGAACTGACCTTCATT
>NW_013898006.1:0-257 GCF_000517525.1 Limulus polyphemus
CCCCACTCCCATCCCCTTACTAGACAATAACTGTTATACATACTCCCCACTCCCACCCCTTACTAGACATTAACTGCTATGCATACTCCCTACTCCCTTACTAGACATTAACTGTTATACATACTCCCTACTCCCACCCCCTTACTAGACATTAACTGTTATACATACTCCCCGCTCCCACCCCCTTACTAAACATTAACTGTTGTACATACTCCCCACTCCCACCCCCTTACTAAACATTAACTGTTATACATACT
>NW_013898007.1:0-257 GCF_000517525.1 Limulus polyphemus
TGTCCTCCCCATAATTCTGTTGGGGAGTGAGGATTGATGTTCATAATTCCAGACCAGATGAGTTCTTTCCTTTGGTTGAGTATGGCATATACGTTCCTGTCATTCTGAGCCTGGGGTGTTGCCCTTTGGATTTCTTCAGCTGGAGGAGAAGGTTTGTCAACTTTGGTGATGCTTACGTACTCGTTGATATCCAGTGGTTCAGAACTCATCACTCTGTGGCTACAGGTTGGGGTCCCTGGTTGAACACAGTTGTTCCA
>NW_013898008.1:0-258 GCF_000517525.1 Limulus polyphemus
GTGAAGAGGATGAGGGTTATTGTGACCAACAAACCAGAGGCTTGGGAAGAAGATGAGGGTTATTGTGACCAACAAACCAGAGGCTTGGGAAGAAGATGAGGGTTATTGTGACCAAGAAACAAAAGACTTGGTACGAGGATGAGGGTTATTGTGACCAACAAACCAAAAGCATGTGAAGAGGATGAGGGTTATTGTGACCAAGAAACAAAAGGCTTGGTACGAGGATGAGGGTTAGTGTGACCAACAAACCAAAAGCAT
>NW_013898009.1:0-257 GCF_000517525.1 Limulus polyphemus
CTTTTTGATATTGTTCTGTTATAGATTTCTTGCTATCAGAGGGTTCTAAATTGATGGATCTTAACCTTTTTTGCTATGTATATTCACTAGTTCGTTCCACAGTATCATGCGAAGTTTCACCTTCCTATGACGCGTTTTAAGGGAGTTATTGAAGGTTTTGCGTTTTTGTACCAGTACTTAGTCCCATTTAGATGAATCTTTTTGAATTTTTTTATTAAGGTTCGCCGAAATTTTGGGCGTTTACTTACAAAATTCTA
>NW_013898010.1:0-256 GCF_000517525.1 Limulus polyphemus
ATGTAACTATAGTTAAACCTAGGTGTTCATGGAGTAGTTGTACCAAGTAAGACTAAAGATGAGTATGGTGGTTATAAATTCAGTAAATATAGTTACACCTACGTGTTTATGGAGTAGTTGTACCAAGTAAGGCTATAGATGAGTATGGTGGTTATAAATTCGGTAACTAGTGTTACAACTAGGTATTCGTGGAGTTGTTGTACCAAATAACGCTAACGATGAGTATGGTGGTAATAAATTCGGTAACTATAGTTAC
>NW_013898011.1:0-257 GCF_000517525.1 Limulus polyphemus
ATGCATTACGTGTTAACAAACAAGTATTATATTTATATGTATCTTCTCCATTTTTGTTTAGTAATTGTTTATGGCTACTAGTAGATTATATCTCTTGTATCTATTAAAAGTTTGTTGTTAATGTTTCTTTAATTGAGTGTTGAGGGTTGAGAACCTCATATCACATTACAGATTATATATGCACATTGTGCCACAGCGTTTCTTTGTTAATATTCTGTGGAGAATTAAAAGGTGGCGACTTTTTCAATATTCCTACA
>NW_013898012.1:0-257 GCF_000517525.1 Limulus polyphemus
AACTCTAGTTACCTAATTTATAACCACCATACTCATCGTTAGCCTTACTTGGTACAACAACTCCACGAACACCTAGGTGTAACACTAGTTTCCGATTTTATAACCACCATACTCATCTTTAGCTTTACTTGGAAAAATTACTCCATGAACACTTAGGTTTAACTCTGATTACCGAATTTATAACCCCCATACTCATCTTTAGCGTTATTTGGTACAACAACTCCTCGAACACCTAGGTGTAACTCTAATTACCTAAT
>NW_013898013.1:0-255 GCF_000517525.1 Limulus polyphemus
ACACAGTATCGTTAAATCTTGTGTCTTCTCATTATGAGAACACAGTATTGTTAAATCTTGTGTCTTCTTATGGACAGTACACAGTATCGTTAAATCTAGTGTCTTCTTATTGACAGTACACAGTATCGTTAAATCTTTTGTGTTCTTATTGACAGTACACAGTATCGTTAAATCGAGTGCCTTCTTATTGACAGTACACAGTATCGTTAAATCTTGTGTCTTCTTATTGACAGGACACACTATTGTTAAATCTTG
>NW_013898014.1:0-255 GCF_000517525.1 Limulus polyphemus
AACGGCATAGGATTTCTAAATCCCCGCCGCCCTGAAGGACCATCTGTCCGACATCGGCCGTTTATTTATTTATTTATTTATTTATTATATTATTTTATTTATTATTTTATTATTTATTTATTATTATTATTATTATTACTAAAGCCCTAAGATAGGATATTTTGCTTCACTCTTTTCAAAAAAATTTCTAGATTTTTAAAATTTGTTTTGTAAAATTTTTAATTTTTATTCTCTCCTCTTGTTTAATTAATTACC
>NW_013898015.1:0-256 GCF_000517525.1 Limulus polyphemus
TTTAAATAATGTATTTCAAGCGCTATATCTGTATCTCACTTTGAACTGTTTAGATATTTTTTTTAAAAAAAACGTGATTTTCCTCGTAGAGGTGAGGATGTGGTAACTTCTTTAATGCCTAATTTCTTGAATCAAGAAGAAGTTGGAAACCGATGCGAGATAGTCGATTTTATTGAAAATACGAATATTTTATCACTATGGACACTTAGATACCTGCCAAAATTGGGGTTCAAAGAAAGGTTTCATAGTGTACATT
>NW_013898016.1:0-257 GCF_000517525.1 Limulus polyphemus
GTTTTGTTTGAAATTAAGCACAAAGCTACACAATGGGCTATCTGTGCTCTGCCCACCACGGGTATCGAAACCCGGTTTCTAGCGTTGTAAGTCCGTAGACATTCCGCTGTGCCACTGGGGTGGGGGGGGGCACGTATACGTAGCTGCATAATAAGACTTTTAAGAACAGATTATGTAAACTTTCGAAATACTCTATAATAATCGATTTTAGGCACACGAATATCTCGCTTTATACAAAATAACCAGGAGTCTTTTTG
>NW_013898017.1:0-256 GCF_000517525.1 Limulus polyphemus
AAACAATCCACCGTTCAAGTTAGGTAATGTTTTTGTAAAAATACTAATGTCCGATGAGAATCCACTGAGGTTAAACGATTTGTAACATTCGAAATTTATAAATATTCCCGGTCAAATATCTTAAGTTTTCCGATTGATAAGCGTTATAAAAATCACAGTTATAGCTTTCGAAATTTTATAGCACACTGATTATAGCGAACTAATAATAGACACTCTCCTTGACATCTAATTTTTCGTCTATTTAACTGTATTTATG
>NW_013898018.1:0-257 GCF_000517525.1 Limulus polyphemus
TATTAAAACGTTTGTACAATATCCAAAGTGTATAGAGTATTAAAACGTTTGTACAATATCCAAAGTATATAGAGTATTAAAACGTTTGTACAATATCCAAAGTGTATAGAATATTAAAACGTTTGTACAATATCCAAAGTATAGAGTATTAAAACGTTTGTAGAATATCCAAAGTGTATAGAGTATTAAAACGTTTGTACAATATCCAAAGTGTATAGAGTATTAAAACGTTTGTACAATATCCAAAGTGTATAGAG
>NW_013898019.1:0-287 GCF_000517525.1 Limulus polyphemus
TCACCCTAGATTTGTTGAGTTACCTAACCATATAAACTAGATTTTTTGAATATTCTAACCATACAATGACCACCTTAGATTTGTTGAGTTACCTAACCATATAAACTAGATTTTTTGAATATTCTAACCATACAATGATCACCCTAGATTTGTTGAGTTACCTAACCATATAAACTAGATTTGTTGAATATTCTAACCATACAATGACCACCTTAGATTTGGTGAATTACTTAACTATATAAACTAGATTTGTTGAATAAATTCTAACCATACAATGACCACCTTAG
>NW_013898020.1:0-254 GCF_000517525.1 Limulus polyphemus
AATACCATCTTCAAGCTTCAACTGGTCCCATTGTGCCAAATAGTTCTTTGTCACAGGGCTTAGACTAGACACCTTCTCCCAATCAGGGCGCAAAACACTTGCTTTAGAAAATCAATCATTGGCTTCAAATCTTGGTCTTGCTCCTGTTCTGCCTTGATATCTATATTTGGTTCCACTTCACCATCATTAACTTCTTCAGTCACTTTGACTTCAGCTTGATGGCACCTGGTTAATTCAACCTCTCTTTTGAGCAA
>NW_013898021.1:0-255 GCF_000517525.1 Limulus polyphemus
ACCTATGTGTACGGTGCTAAACTACAGGTGTGGATTAGACGAGATATGATTGAAAAAAATATAAAATTAAACACGTGAAATGATTACTAGGACCTATGTGTAAGGTGCTAAACTACAGGTGTGGATTAGACGAGATATGATTGAAATATATATAAAATTAAACACGTGAAATGATTACTAGGACCTATGTGTACGGTGCTAAACTACAGGTGTGGATTAGACGAGATATGATTGAAAATATATAAAATTAAACAC
>NW_013898022.1:0-257 GCF_000517525.1 Limulus polyphemus
AAACGGTATGTCTGCGGACTTACAACGCTAGAAACCGGGTTTCGATACCCGTGGTAGGCAGAGCACAGATAGCCCATTGTGTAGCTTTGTGCTTAACTTCAAACAAACAAAACCGAATTTATTTTCCGCAAAACTCTACATAATGTAATTATAATTATTTTACTTATAATACTGATGTAATGTTAACTTAATACGTAGTGGAGGTACCTTATGCCATGTTGTCTGATCAAATATTAGTGCAAAAGCAAAATAATGGA
>NW_013898023.1:0-256 GCF_000517525.1 Limulus polyphemus
GATGCCACTGAAGACGTGTCACCTGGAAAGGCTACTGTCAAAGAAGAAACCCTATTCGGTTTTGAGAAGGGAAACAGTGAAGCTCTTTATGAAGTTACTACCACTGATTTGACTCTTACCGATAATAGGACAATTCCTGATGAGGCAGATGAACCCCACTTGAAGCAGAAGCCAACAAGATGGAGACCAGTTCGGAAGAAGATACGTCCCGTAAAATTAAGAGACTTTGTTGAATTGTAATTTTGTGATTGTAATT
>NW_013898024.1:0-246 GCF_000517525.1 Limulus polyphemus
CTGGCCAACACCAGACAATGTGGGAGAGCTAAGAAGTTTCTTGGGACTCTGTACTTACTACCGCAAATTTGTGAAAGACTTTGCAACTATAGCTGCTCCACTACATGATTTGACTAAAAAAGGCCAGAAGTTTGAATGGACAGTTTCTTGCCAGCATTCCTTCAAGACGTTGAATAAAAATTGGCCTCTGCTCCACTTTTAAGGCTTCCAGACTCCCTCACTGCCGTACATACTGGATTGTGATGC
>NW_013898025.1:0-257 GCF_000517525.1 Limulus polyphemus
CCGGCAGTGAAATGCACTAGCAGTCATTTACTACGGGAGTAGCCCTCTAGTGGCACAGCGGCATGTCTGCGGACTTACAACGCTAGAAACCGGGTTTCGATACTCGTGGTGGGCAGAGCACAGATAGCCCATTGTATAGCTTTGGGCTTAATCATAAAACAAACAAACGTCTAATTGGGTACTTTGGATTTCTAAAAGAAGCATTTTTTGTAACTATAGCTTTTAGATCGAATAGTAAAAGAATAGCCCAAGAGTTG
>NW_013898026.1:0-257 GCF_000517525.1 Limulus polyphemus
CCTTAGATCCAACAAATACACTCGCACAAGCTATATACTTAACCACAACAAAGTATTATTGGATAAGAAGGATTTAACCTTAGATCCAACAAATACATTCGCACGAGCTATATAGTTAACCACAACAAAGTATTATTGGATAAGAAGGATTTAACCTTAGATCCAACAAATACACTCGCACGAGCTATATACTTAACCACAACAAAGTATTATTGGATAAGAAGGATTTAACCTTAGATCCAACAAATACACTCGCA
>NW_013898027.1:0-256 GCF_000517525.1 Limulus polyphemus
AGTACCAGAAGCCACGCAGAAGCTTTATGGTGTGACAGGACATTCTACAAGATTATGGGGACCAGTGTGGGTGACTATTGAGCTCATGGGCATAAAGAACAGACAAAAAGTATACTTGGCTGACATGGAAGATGAATGCATATTAGGATTGGACTATCTACTACCAAGGAAGTTTGTAATTGATTTTGATAAAATGATGTTTGGGAACAACAAAGGCCAAGTTCCGGTAACTGTCAAAAGAAAGATTGAGCTGATT
>NW_013898028.1:0-257 GCF_000517525.1 Limulus polyphemus
TTGATATACAATATTCATAGAATTAATATAAATGTTAAATTGTGTTCAGAATATGGGAAGTATTTTCACGTTTTTCTTCTTCTTCTTCCATGACAGTTACAAGAAGTATTTTATGTTTAGTCTATAGGTTGTTGGTTGATATACAATATTCATAGAATTAATATAAATGTTAAATTGTGTTCAGAATATGGGAAGTATTTTCACGTTTTTCTTCTTCTTCTCCCATGACAGTTACAAGAAGTATTTTATGTTTAGTC
>NW_013898029.1:0-416 GCF_000517525.1 Limulus polyphemus
ACACATGTACTTATTAATTATGAAAACAATATTTGATATTTAGCACACATGTACTTATTAATTATGAAAACAATATTTGATATTTAGCACACATGTACGTATGAATTATGAAAACAATATTTGATTTAGCACACATGTACTTATTAATTATGAAAACAATATTTGATATTTAGCACACATGTACGTATGAATTATGAAAACAATATTTGATATTTAGCACACATGTACGTATGAATTATGAAAACAATATTTGATATTTAGCACACATGTACGTATGAATTATGAAAACAATATTTGATATTTAGCACACATGTACTTATGAATTATGAAAACAATATTTGATATTTAGCACACATGTACGTATGAATTATGAAAACAATATTTGATATTTAGCACACATGTACTTATGAATTATG
>NW_013898030.1:0-255 GCF_000517525.1 Limulus polyphemus
CTGCTGTAATCTCTCTTCTTGTTTCTTTTGCTGCTCTTTTATTGCTGCCATGAATTCTGCTAAGCTGTAGTTTGATTTGCCGCTTCTTGTTTCCTATTTTTTTTTCTTTTTTGTCCCACTCTCTGACACCAATTTGTTATGTCTCTGGTCGTTGGTTAATTTTCCGTAGAAATTCTTTCCGAAAAACTTCAGCGATACGAGTCATTTCTTAAATAAAACTATAAACAAGATTATGACACTTATGATAAACAATAT
>NW_013898031.1:0-699 GCF_000517525.1 Limulus polyphemus
CATGCGTGGCTCTAGTGTGATTCTGAGATGTGACTATAAACATGCGTGGCTCTAGTGTGATTCTCAGATGTGACTATAAACATGCGTGGCTCTAGTGTGATTCTGAGATGTGACTATAAACATGCGTGGCTCTAGTGTGATTCTGAGATGTGACTATAAACATGCGTGGCTCTAGTGTGATTCTGAGATGTGACTATAAACATGCGTGGCTCTAGTGTGATTCTGAGATGTGACTATAAACATGTGTGGCTCTAATGTAATTCCAGTATGTCTGATATGTAGCTATAAAAGTGTATGGCTGTAATGTAATCCTGAGATGTGACTATAAAAGTGCGTGGCTTTACTGTAATCCTGAGATGTGACTATAAAAGTGCGTGGCTCTAATGTAATTCCAATATGTCTGATATGTAGCTATAAAAGTGTGTGGCTGTAATGTGACTAAAGGTGTGTGGTTTCAGTGTAATCCCAAGATCTTAAAACGTGCAACTTCAGTGTAATCTTGAATTTTGTATAATTAACTTTTGGGTTGTAATCACACCTAAATAAATAAAGTAATGGAGTAAAATTGGATCGATTTAGCATAAGTATTTTTTGTTTAAACTACAATGAGCTTTTTTTTTCATAAAGAAAATTATCTCCTTTCTATATTGTAAGACTAAGATGTCATAGCCATTATTGATTTTTATATAATTAATGCAT
>NW_013898032.1:0-257 GCF_000517525.1 Limulus polyphemus
AACTTTCATACTTTTATTAGCTATAGAAATAGTAACTTTCACTTTTATTAGCTATAGACATAGTAACTTTCACAATTTTATTTGCTATAGAAATAGTAAGTTTCATACTTTTATTAGCTATAGAAAGAGTAATTTTCATACTTTTATTAGCTATAGAAATAGTAACTTTCACACTTATTAGCTATAGAAATAGTAACTTTCATACTTTTATTAGCTATAGAAATAGTAACTTTCATACTTTTCTTAGCTATAGAAAT
>NW_013898033.1:0-257 GCF_000517525.1 Limulus polyphemus
TAATCATACGGTTTGTAGTCAAACTTTCACGTTTTTCACTACCACCATCATAATCATAAGGTTTCTAGTCAAACTTTCACGTTCTTCACTACCACCACCATAATCTTAAGGTTTGTAGTCAAACTTTCACATTTTTCACTACCACCATCATAATCATAAGGTTTCTAGTCAAACTTTCACATTTTTCACTACCGCCATCATAATCATAAGGTTTGTAGTCAAACTTTCACGTTTTTCACTACCACCATCATAATCTT
>NW_013898034.1:0-257 GCF_000517525.1 Limulus polyphemus
GAAAATACTTTAACTATGGAATATCAACTGTATATTATTATATTAAGTGTTGAAAAGACATTAACTGTAGAATATCAGCTGTATATTATTATATTAAGTGTTGACAATACATTAACTGTAGAATATCAGCTGTATATTATTATATTATGTGTTGACAATAATTTACCATGTAATATGTGTTGTATATTATTATATTATGTGTTGACAATACATTAACCATGGAATATCAGCTGTATAATATGATGTTAAGTGTTTGG
>NW_013898035.1:0-253 GCF_000517525.1 Limulus polyphemus
AGTCAAATCTCAATATTCGATCTGTCAAGAACAGTCCAAGAGTTGGTGGTGGGTGCTGTTCCCTAGTTGACTTCCCTCTAACCTATAACATCAAAATTAGGGACGGTTAAACGCAGATAGTGTGTTTATTTTTAGTTGACTTCTCTCTAATCTATAGCATCAAAATTAGGGAAGGTTAAACTCAGACAGCTATTGTGTTTATTTTAGTTGATTTCTCTCTAATGTATAGCATCAAAATTAGGGAAGGTTAAGG
>NW_013898036.1:0-256 GCF_000517525.1 Limulus polyphemus
CGTTGCATACTTGCATATTTACATGCAAGATTCTAGGCTTCTATTATCATTTTTGCGACTTGTATGGTCGTTTTATGTTACTCTTTTATTGGCTTTTCTGAAAGCGTATGTGTACTGCAGGGAAGATTTTGGTTACTGATTTTTTCGATTCCTTGTTACCAGAGGATCCTAAATTGATGATTCTTCACCAAATTTGGTATGTAGGTACACTTTAACGTTGCGTAGTAATATGATGAGTGTTACCTTCCTACTGTTT
>NW_013898037.1:0-256 GCF_000517525.1 Limulus polyphemus
AAACGTTTGGTAAAGTCAGTCAACCTGTGTAAACTACACAGTAAACCACTAAACAAGTCAGTCAACCTGTGTAAACTAACCAAAACGTTTGGTAAAGTCAGTCAACCTGTGTAAACTAACCAAAACGTTTGGTAAAGTCAGTCAACCTGTGTAAACTACACAGTAAACCACTAAAACAAGTCAGTCAACCTGTGTAAACTAACCAAAACGTTTGGTAGAGGTCAGTCAACCTGTGTAAACTACACAGTAAACCACT
>NW_013898038.1:0-256 GCF_000517525.1 Limulus polyphemus
TTTAACAATACTGTGTACTGTGAATAAGAATACACAAGATTTAACGATACTGTGTACTGTCAATAAGAAGACACAAGATTTAACGATACAGTGTACTGTCAATAAGAAGACACTGGATTTAACGATACTGTGTATTGTCAATAAGAAGACACAAGATTTAACGATACTGTGTACTGTCAATAAGAAGACACAAGAATTAACGATACTGTGTACTGTCAATAAGAAGACACAAGATTTATTGATACTGTGTAGTTTC
>NW_013898039.1:0-257 GCF_000517525.1 Limulus polyphemus
CAGTTAGTATGTTTACAAACTAATTAGGAAGTTATGAACTAAACAATGGTGGTGTTAGTTAGTATGTTTACAAACTAATTAAGAAGTTATGAACTAAACAACGGTGGTGTCAGTTAGTATGTTTACAAACTGATTAGGAAGTGAACAACTAAACAATGGTGGTGTTAGTCAGTATGTTTACAAACTGCTTAGGAAGTTATGAACTAAACAACGGTGTTGTCAGTTAGTATGTTTACAAACTGATTAGGAAGTGAACA
>NW_013898040.1:0-257 GCF_000517525.1 Limulus polyphemus
TGGCAGCCTTACAAGAATTCAACTGATATGGTAAGGTGTAAGACATAGCTCCACCTTACTAGAGTTCAACTGATACAGTTAGATGTAAAACATAGCTCAGCCTTAGTGGAGTTCAACTGATATGGTAAGGTGTAAGACATAGTTCAGCCTTACTGGAGTTCAACTGATATGGTAAGGTGTAAGACATAGCCCACTCTTATTAGACTTCAGCATGTACAATAAAATTTAAGACACATGGCAGCCTTACAAGAGTTCAA
>NW_013898041.1:0-257 GCF_000517525.1 Limulus polyphemus
AGACTGTACGTTATAGTAGCATCGAACTGATGATGATAGTATCTGTGTAGACTGTACTTTATAGTAGCACCGAAATGATGATGATAGTATCTGTGTAGACTATAGTAGCACCGAACTGATGATGATAGTATCTGTGTAGACTGCACATCATAGTAGCACCGAACTGATGATGATAGTATCTGTGCAAACTGCACGTTATAGTAACACCGAACTGATGATGATAGTATCTGTGTAGACTGTACGTTATAGTAGCATCG
>NW_013898042.1:0-257 GCF_000517525.1 Limulus polyphemus
CTGGAACTAGTTACTATTTGTTTTGTATTATATACAGAAACCATTCTCCAACTAAATGACTATATCTTCTAGTATACACACAAGCAACTATGAAACTTGTTGACTCGTTATATATTTTATTATATACTCACGCAACTCTGGAACTAGTTACTATTTGTTTTGTATTATATACAGAAACCATTCTGCAACTAAATGACTATATCTTCTAGTATACACACAAGCAACTATGAAACTAGTTGACTCGTTATATATTTTAT
>NW_013898043.1:0-256 GCF_000517525.1 Limulus polyphemus
CTATTTTTAGTCTTTCTTAAACAATATTTTAATGACTTTCATAATGGTAATTTTAATCCTTCTTAAACTATATTTTGTCGACTGTTATAACGGTCTTTTAGTCTTCCTTCCACTAGACTTTATTGACATTGATATGGGTCGTTTTAGTGAGTTTTCCAATATATTTTGTCGACTGTTATAATGGTCTTTTAGTCTTCCTTCCTCCAGATTTTGTTGACATTGATAAAGTTCCTTTTAGTCCGTTTCCACTAGATTT
>NW_013898044.1:0-257 GCF_000517525.1 Limulus polyphemus
ACTTAGAAGAGATATCTTGGTACCACATGTGACCTCTTTGTTCCATACTGTATATATATATTTGGGGCCCAGCAGTGGGGTATTCCAAAGCTCACTAAAAATGCATACTACTTAATGAGCTAAAATGGCCACTGCTTTTTAATGGATTCATGAAGAAATTTGTCACCTAAATTTCTTTTATGAAAAATCAGCAAAAGTTAATAAATAGGATGAAAGGGGGGACCCAATGATATTTATAGCAAAAGAACATAGCTAAA
>NW_013898045.1:0-257 GCF_000517525.1 Limulus polyphemus
AATCCGTTTGATTATAACCTTGATGACGTGCCAGTCGAACTACAGTTGGAGCTCATTGATTTGCAAGCAAATGGCTTGTTGAAAAAGAAGCACAGAGAAGGAAAACTTGTTGAATTTTATCGCTGCTTACCTGATGATGAGTTTTCAAAGTTGAAGAAATTTGCCTCTAGTATGGCATCAGCGTTTGGAATAACTTATGTCTGTGAGCAAACATTTTCAAAAATGAAGTATGTGAAGTCAGCACATCGAACAAGGTT
>NW_013898046.1:0-257 GCF_000517525.1 Limulus polyphemus
ACATGCATGTGACCAACTCGAAGCTGAATTTGACTACATACATGTATGTGACCAACTCGAAGCTGATTTGGACTACATACATGCATGTGACCAACTCGAAGCTGATTTTGACTACATACATGCATGTGACCAACTCGAAGCTGAATTTGACTACATACATACATGTGACCACCTCGAAGCTGATTTGGACTACATACATGCATGTGACCAACTCGAAGCTGATTTTGACTACATACATGCATGTGACCAACTCGAAG
>NW_013898047.1:0-257 GCF_000517525.1 Limulus polyphemus
GCCCGATAGACCTTCAGCTTGGTGGTTAGTCTGAGCCCTCTCCGCTCCCACACACTGCGACGGAGTCTTCCGAAAGCAGAGCTCGCACGTGCGATCCGGTGGTCAACCTCTATGTCGATGTTAGCGTCCTTCGAGAGCGTGCTTCCAAGATAGCGAAAACTCTCAACCGTCTCCAGGTTCACACTGTCAATGGATAATTCTGGATCAACTAGAGATCGACAAGGAGCGGGCTGAAGCACAACCTTCATCTTGGAGGT
>NW_013898048.1:0-257 GCF_000517525.1 Limulus polyphemus
TGATTTTTGCCCACTCTTGCTTCAAAACTTGGAGTAGATTGGTTTTTTGGTTGTTTCTTGACTTGCCGGTCGAGTATGGCCCAAAGGTTTTTAATGGGGTTCATGTCAGGAGATTGGCTCGGCCAGGACAACTTCTGGATACCATTTTCTTCCTGACACTTTTGGGTGTTTCTAGCAGTGTGACACGGTGCTCCATCTTCCTGGAACAACGTTGTGTTCTTGACCACGAAACCCAAGGAATAAAGTGGCAAAAGTCC
>NW_013898049.1:0-255 GCF_000517525.1 Limulus polyphemus
TAAGGGATAGTGATTATTTTAACTGGGCTAGCTTATCTGTATAACTAAAGTAAGGGTTAGTGATTATTTTAACTGGGCTAGCTTATCTGTATAACTAATGTAAGGGTTAGTGATTATTTTAACTGGGCTGGTTTATCTGTACAACTAAAGTAAGGGTTAGTGATTATTTTAACTGGGCTAGCTTATCTGTACAACTAAAGTAAAGGTTAGTGATTATTTTAACTGGGCTAGCTTATCTGTACAACTAAAGTAAGG
>NW_013898050.1:0-257 GCF_000517525.1 Limulus polyphemus
AACAGCAACCCGTAGATTGCGAGTCGAGCACCCTAACCACCTTACCATGCCAGGCCCATATTCAACTAGTTGAAAGGGCAACAGCAGCCCGCAGATTGCGAGTCGAGCACCCTAACCACCTTTCCATGCCAGGCCCATATTCAACTAGTTGAAAGGGCAACAGCAACCCGTAGATTGCGAGTCGAGCACCCTAACCACCTTTCCATGCCAGACCCCTATTCAAATATTTCCTAAGTAGTGGTTGGATTGCATAAGTA
>NW_013898051.1:0-257 GCF_000517525.1 Limulus polyphemus
CCGCCACATGGGAAATTTCATAAGGCTTAGCAACCTATGACAACAGCAAATGAGTACAATGTTTGTAACAAGAAGAGATAATTGTTTGCTTTCTTCTTTATTTACTCTTCTATGTTTTAAGAAAAATAAGTTTAAGAACTTATTTGTAAATAGTATTAACATATAAAATGTATAATAATTGAAATGAGACTGTATTTTACAAAATACTAGTCCACTAAAACACAGCCAAGACAGGTCACTTTGTAAAGAAGAAAGGT
>NW_013898052.1:0-255 GCF_000517525.1 Limulus polyphemus
TGTACTGTCGATAAGTAGACACAAGATTTAACGATACTGTGTACTGTCAGTAAGAAAACACAAGATTTAACAATAATGTGTCCTGTCAATAAGAAGACAGAAGATTTAACGATACTAAGTACTGTAAATAAGAAGACACAAGATTTAACTATACTGTGTACTTTCAATAAGATGACACAAGATTTAAAAATACTGTGTACTCTCAATAAGAAGACACACGATTTAGCAATACTGTGTACTATCCATAAAAAGACA
>NW_013898053.1:0-257 GCF_000517525.1 Limulus polyphemus
TTTATATACATTGTTTTCTCATTTACACGAACTTAGGTTTAGAAAGCAGTAATCAAAAACCATTACAAACTGATATATCAGAAAACTATTGACTTTATAAAGTGATAACATATGTCTATTTATCAATAATGTTTAAACAACAAACTTTATAAAGTTATAACATATACCTATTTATCCATACATTTTAAACAACAAACTATTAACTTTATAAAGTGATAACATATACCTATTTATCCATACAATTTAAACAACAAACT
>NW_013898054.1:0-257 GCF_000517525.1 Limulus polyphemus
TGGACATTAAGTACACAGCTAATGACGTCATGGACATTGGACATTAAGTACACAGTTAATGATACCATGGACATTGGACTTTAAGTACACATTTAATGACGCCATGGACATTGGGCATTAAGTACACATTTCATGACACCATGGACATTGGACATTAAGTACACAGTTAATGACACCATGGACATTGGACATTAAGTACACATTTAATGACGCCATGGACATTGGGCATTAAATACACAGTTAATGACACTATGGAC
>NW_013898055.1:0-256 GCF_000517525.1 Limulus polyphemus
GACGAGTCTTTCTCTGATTCGTCGAATTGTTCATCTTACGTTACCGAAGACGAGTTCAGTTTAAAATTCACATGAAGCTCTAACCTTTATGTAGAAGATTACGTTGAAATGTTAAAGGTCTTCTATTTTTATAGTGAAAGCAATGGAGCGTTGTTTATAGAATTTTCATGCAAAGCTAAAGAAATCTCCATACCAGCTCTTACTTTTGAACGTATAGAAGCAGCCACCGTCAAATGTTCGGCTACTCTTATCGTAT
>NW_013898056.1:0-258 GCF_000517525.1 Limulus polyphemus
AACGTCGAGACATGTAAAGTTGTCGACTTTTTGAAGGACATAGATAGGCCTAAATAAAATGTTTTTTAATTGTGTACGACTACATGTTTCGACGTTACTCCTGAGGATGCCGTTGTAATGTCGAGACATGTAAAGTCGTCAACTTTTTGAAGGCCATAGATAAGCCTAAATAAAATGTTTTTTTTAATTGTGTACCAGTTTAACGTTGAATATTATTTATGATTTTAAATATTTCTTTATTTTAATTTCATCATGTAA
>NW_013898057.1:0-259 GCF_000517525.1 Limulus polyphemus
TATTTTTCTTAATTTTTTCTCCATATATTGAGAGATAACTGAGCTTCCAAGTATTTCTTTCTTAATTTTTTTATCTATCTATTTAGAGATTACTTAACTTCTAAGTATTTTTCTTAATTTTATCTCCGTCTATTGAGAGATAATTAAACTTCCATGTATTTTTTCTTAATTTTTTCTCCATCTATTGACAGATAACTGAACTTCCAAGTTTTTCTTAATTTTTTCTCCATCTATCGAGGGATAATATAACTTAAAAGTA
>NW_013898058.1:0-256 GCF_000517525.1 Limulus polyphemus
AGTGCGAAGGAATGCTGTATTCAGATGAATACAGAATATTAACTCTAGCCTGTAGTCAAGTTAGTGTGAAGGAATGCTATATTCAGGTGAATACAGAATATTAACTCTAGCTTGTAGTCGAGCTAGTGCGAAGGAATGCTATATTTAGGTGAATACAGAATATTAACTCTAGCCTATAGTCGGGCTAGTGTGAAGGAATGCTATATTCAGGTTAATACAGAATATTAACTCTAGCCTGTACTCAAGCTAGTGCGAA
>NW_013898059.1:0-258 GCF_000517525.1 Limulus polyphemus
GCGAAAGTTCAATTTTTTTTAGCTTTTATAGTGATATAATATTTTTCGTCAATGCTATAATGTCTCAGTTTTCTAGATTCCGAAGAAATAAGCACTATAGGATATTTTTCTATTAATTTTGTGTCAAAAAACACTTTTTCCCATTTTCGAAAAAAAATTCATATTTTCACCAAAAACTAAAGGCTATAGCCCATGTTTTTTCCCAAAATTTTGAAAAAAATTGTTTTTCTTCATATTTCAATACAAAGATGCCCTTGA
>NW_013898060.1:0-257 GCF_000517525.1 Limulus polyphemus
GAAAAACTTTAATATAAGTTTAACATGACAGCAAATCTACAACGTTTCGACAAGGTTTTGTCATCATCGTTTTGTCGAAACGTTGTACATTTGCTGTCATATTAAACTTATATTAAAGTTTTTCTTCATTACCCATTTAAGCCGTCTCCAGCCATTATTAATTCATCTTTTATTATGACACGAGACAAAAGTGATGAATGAATAAAAAAAATTGTCAAAATCTAATATTTGGATATACAAGTAAATACAGTTTTGTT
>NW_013898061.1:0-257 GCF_000517525.1 Limulus polyphemus
GACGTTGGGGATATCCCGTTTGTTCAATTAATATAAACATGAAGAACGATAACTGTAGATTTAGTACCTACAGAACGTTAGGGATATCCCGTTTGTTCAATTCATATAAACATGAAGAACGCTAACTGTAGATTTAGTACCTACAGAACGTTAGGGATATCCCCTTTGTTCAATTAATATAAACATGAAGAACGCTAACTGTAGATTTAGTACCTACAGAACGTTAGGGATATCCAGTTTGTTCAAGTAATACAAAC
>NW_013898062.1:0-256 GCF_000517525.1 Limulus polyphemus
TTTGCTCTTTTTGATTTACATCAATGACATAGATGAATGGATAGACAATAAATTACTTAAATTTGCAGATGATAGTAAGGTCTTGGGTGTTGTTAGCTGTGAATAGGATGCTGCTGATTTACAAAAGGATTTAGATCATTTAGTGAGTTGAGCAAATAAATAGCAGATGGGTTTAATTATAATAAATGCAAGATAATGCATGTGGGTTATATATAAGAACACTCATTTAATATTCTACTAATATTGAATTTAACAT
>NW_013898063.1:0-255 GCF_000517525.1 Limulus polyphemus
TCACCAGTTCTCTACTTTAGTGATGTTTATATTGGTGAGCTAGCCGTTCTGACGTCAGAACCACAATAATCAACATAACATTTGGTTGTTACTCTACTCACCAGTTCTCTACTTTAGTGATGTTTATATTGGTGAGCTAGCCGTTCTGACGTCAGAACCAGAATAATCAACAGAACATTTTGGTTGTTACTCTACTCACCAGTTCTCTACTTTAGTGATGTTTATATTGGTGAGCTAGCCGTTCTGACGTCAGAA
>NW_013898064.1:0-257 GCF_000517525.1 Limulus polyphemus
AAGTAAAAATGGCTGAAGCAGACAGACCAAAACAGCATTAGTATGGCCAAGGTCTCTGGCAATACCGAGTGATACCATTCGGGCTCAGTAATGCTCCAGCAACATTTGAGAGGCTGATTGGAACGAGTATTGGAAGGCCTACAATGGAGGATAGCTCTAGTGTACCTGGACGATGTCATTGTATTTGCAACAACTTTTGACGAGGAAATATCCCAGCTGGAGGAAGTATTGAAGCATTTAAAGCAGCAAACCTCAAA
>NW_013898065.1:0-257 GCF_000517525.1 Limulus polyphemus
AAAATAAATTTTTTCAAAATTTTAGCAAAACGTGAAGGCCTGGGATTTTCGGCGAAAATGTCAATTTTTTGAAACTTGAAAAACAGTGCTTTTTTGAAGCGCAATTAATAGAAGAATTACGGCTAGTGTTTATTTCGCCAGAAAATTCGAAATTGAGACATTATAACGATAACGAAAAAGTATTATGTCGCGTCAAAAGTTAAAAGAAATTGAACTTTCGCTCATTCATAGTAAAAATAATCCAAAAGAAGCGGTTT
>NW_013898066.1:0-305 GCF_000517525.1 Limulus polyphemus
ATTCCTAGTTTATAATATAATTGAAGTAAAAAAACAACCACAGCAAAGTCGACACTAACCGAAATTTGGATGAGAGATTATGAAATAACTATTGGGAATTTTGATAAAAGGATCTCTATTTTGAAAGTCTTACATCAAGGGCATCTTTGTTTTGAAATATGAAGAAAAACAATTTTTTTCAAAATTACGGAAAAACATGGGCTATAGCCTTTGGTTTTTGGTGAGAATATGATTTTTTTAGGAAAATGGAAAAAAGTGTTTTTTTGACGCAAAACTAATAGAAAAATATCCGATAGTGCTTATTG
>NW_013898067.1:0-257 GCF_000517525.1 Limulus polyphemus
ATGTTTTCATGAGAAGTGACCAGTCACGTGGGTAGTACTAGTCATCTTGGGGGTAAATGCAAGGTTTCTAGCAAATTAAGGAATGTTGTATTTAGTTAGTCTGGTCTGGAACATCAGTTGAATAGTATTGTTGCATCAGCGAGTCACATGACTAGTGTGACGCCACGTTTCAGAACTATCCTGTACCTTGGCGAATGCTCTAGTATTTACTAGATATAGGGTAGTCTGGTATATAAAAGAGGGTGACAACGTGACAG
>NW_013898068.1:0-411 GCF_000517525.1 Limulus polyphemus
AAACTAGAGTTACACCTAGTTGTTTATGGAGTAGTTGTACCAAGTAAGGCTAAAGATCAGTATGGTGGTTATAAATTCTATACCTAGAGTTACACCTAGGTGTTCATGGAGTAGTTGTGCCAAGTAAAGCTAAAGATGAGTATGGTGGTTATAAATTGTGTAACTAGAGTTACACCTAGGTGTTCGTGAGTTGTTGTACCAAATAACGCAAAAGATGAGTATGTTGGTTACAAATTCGGAAACTAGAGTTACACCTAAACAACTCCACAACACCCCTACCAAATAACGCTAAAGATGCGTATGGTGGTTACAAGTTCGGTGCCAAGTAAGGCTAAAGATGAGTATGGTGGTTATAAATTGTGTAACTAGAGTTACACCTAGGTGTTCGTGAGTTGTTCTACCAAATAACGC
>NW_013898069.1:0-255 GCF_000517525.1 Limulus polyphemus
ACACCATAGATAGAGTATCTATGATCTAGTCCGTATGTTTTATTCAGTATCTATGATCTAGTTCGTATGTTTTTATTCAGTATCTATGATCTAGTTCGTATGTTTGTATTCAGTATCTATGATCTAGTTCATATGTTTTTATTCAGTATCTATGATCTAGTTCGTATGTTTTTATTCAGTATCTATGATCTAGTTCGTATGTTTTTATTCAGTATCTATGATCTAGTTCGTATGTTTTTATCAGTATCTATGATC
>NW_013898070.1:0-257 GCF_000517525.1 Limulus polyphemus
ATTGACAGTGCACAGTATCGTTAAATCTAGTGTGTTCTTATTGACAGTACACAGTATCGTTAAATCTTGTGTCTTCTTACTGACAGTACACAGTATCGTTACATCTTGTGTGTTCTTATTGACAGTACACATTATCGTCGAATATTGTGTCTTCTTATTGACAGTACACAATATCGTTAAATCTTGTGTCTTCTTATTGACAGTACACAGTATCGTTAAATCTTGTGTCTTCTTAGTTGACAGTACACAGTATCGTT
>NW_013898071.1:0-255 GCF_000517525.1 Limulus polyphemus
ATACACTTATGCAAATTAAAAATAAGATACGTATGCATTCTCACAGTGAGAATTATTATTTATTAAAATTTATACAAATGAAGGTGTTTACGATATTTGGTGACACTTAATACGTTGACGAAGAACTGCTGGAATTTTTACTGTTTTTCTTTTTTACATTTAACCATGCACGTTTATCATCTAAAGTAACGTTTCCGCTGGGGAATTGAGGAATCAACTTCAAATCAAACGCACGTGACGGAGAGTAACAGTTAC
>NW_013898072.1:0-256 GCF_000517525.1 Limulus polyphemus
AGTCTTTGGACTTAACTCTTACGCTTTCACTATTTAATCCATTTCACTAGCAATTCATATAACTTTAAAATATCTTATTTGTTGTTGTTTTTCCAACTCTCTGAACTTCCTATATTAAATCTCCGGACTTAACTCTTACGCTTTCCCTACTTAATCCATTTAACTAGCAACTCATACAACTTTAAAATGTCTCATTTGTTGTTGTTTTTCCAACTCTCTGAACTTCCTATATTAAGTCCTCGGACTTAGCTCTTAC
>NW_013898073.1:0-203 GCF_000517525.1 Limulus polyphemus
CCTACTTCTCACTCAGAATAGGTATCAACAAATCATACTTCTCACCAGGCTACAAATCAACAAATCATACTTCTCGCACAAAATAGGTATCAACAAATCATACTTATCTCCAGGCTACCAATCAACAAATAATACTTTTCACCAGGCTTCCTATCTAAAAATCATACTTTTCACTCAGGATAAATATCAACAAATCACACTTT
>NW_013898074.1:0-256 GCF_000517525.1 Limulus polyphemus
CGATACTCTGACCTTCACATGGTAGTAATTTCACCTGTACATGGGAACAATATGACCTGTATATATTAATAATTTGACCTACATGGCGATACTCTGACCTGCACATGGTAGTAATTTCATCTGTACATGGTAACAATATGACAGGTAGACAGTAACCATTCGACTACGCGTAGTAGTCTTTTGGGGTTACATTCTCAAATTACTATTTTGGAATAATAAAAACTTATAACTTCATTCGATCGTTAAATGTGGAACT
>NW_013898075.1:0-254 GCF_000517525.1 Limulus polyphemus
TTTACCAGATACAGATATCCCTTGCACATAATGGCATTGGAAAAGTGTTTCTAAATGTATCCTTTTTTGGTCTTTCGCTTTGTTTATTCTTTTACTTTAACCCATTCACTGCAACTGGGATGTATATTTCCAAGTGTTCCAACACCCTCACATGGCGACTGGGATGTATATTTCCAAGTGTTTCAACACCCTCACATGGCAACTGGGATGTATATTTCCAAGTGTTCCAACACCCTCACATGGTGACTGGGATG
>NW_013898076.1:0-257 GCF_000517525.1 Limulus polyphemus
GTATGATTATTCATATTTTGTATTTACGACAAAGGTACTATGGCTGTCTGCTGTCGTCCCTAATTTTCACTTTCTGACCCTAGGGAAGGCAAGCGGTGAGAGGCACCCTACTTCTCATCGTACACACTAGAGGATTGGTTATCACTCTTACAGTGCACCCGCTGCTTAAAATGCTTGGATAAATTTTTGTACCGTACGGATTCGAACGCTGCTCGCCAGCTCCAAAATCCAGGGTACTACCAGTGTATAATAGAATC
>NW_013898077.1:0-257 GCF_000517525.1 Limulus polyphemus
GACAAACTTAGGTATCATATGGGGGGAGTAAAGACAAACTTAGGTATTACTTGGTGAGTAGGATGAGTAAAGATAAACAGGCATCACTTGGTGAGTAGGATGGATAAAGATAAACAGGTATCACTTGGTGAGTAGGGTGGATAAAGACAAACTTAGGCATCACTTGGTGAGTAGGATGAGTAAAGACAAACAAATGTCAGGTGGTGAATAGGGTTGAATAAAGACAAACAAATGTCAGGTGGTGAACAGGGTTGAAT
>NW_013898078.1:0-256 GCF_000517525.1 Limulus polyphemus
TGACCTAGACTGGTCTCTGTCTTATCAATCACGTGGTTACCTAAGTTGGATGGGCAGATTTGGCCTATGGTCTCTTGGAATGGCCTAGACCGGTCTGTGTCTTATCAATCACGTGCTTACCTAAGTTGGATGGGCAGATTTGATCTATGATCTCTTGGAATGGCCTAGACTGGTCTGTGTCTTATCAATCACGTGCTTACCTAATTTGGATAGACAGGTTTGGCCTGTGATTTGTGTCGATGATCTCTTGAAATGG
>NW_013898079.1:0-257 GCF_000517525.1 Limulus polyphemus
CTTACTTTACGACAATAAGTACTTTTAGTTTCTAGTTGTCATCTACGTAGTTCGCTTTAGTCGATCATAAGTATTTATTTGACTGATGTTTTCTCTTTATAGATGCGGATATGCTTCAGTTTTATCTTAAGCCATATTTTTGTTTTACTGTCTATTGTAGCATGACACCTAGGTGTAAAATGTGCTTTATCTTTGTTTTGTTTAAGGTTGTGTGCTACTTAATACATTACTAGAGTATTGAGAAATGTATACGTTTT
>NW_013898080.1:0-428 GCF_000517525.1 Limulus polyphemus
TCACATGACCATAGGTTGCTTAACAGTTCAGTAAAGTTATCTTGGTACCCGAGAGTGTTGTTCAATTAAAATCCTTCTTTTATTTGGAATTTGTTGTTGTTTGGTTCTTTGTTTTTTAAATCACAGTATACCTGTATAAAATACTGTAATACTAAAATACCTTTGTTAAATAATCTCCAGTCATGTGAACCCTTTGTTTCATTCTGTATACATATTCCTGTGTCTGTGTAAACTATGTGTACCTGATAATGACAGAAGCTTGTCTAAACATTGTACATTTGTTATTTATAATAAAGGTTCTTCGTAATGGGAAATGAAAATAGGCACATTAGTATTTAGCTGCCGAGTTACACCTGTGTGTCTGTAGTTGGTAAGATAAGCAGACAATCAACCCTCACACTTCAGTAAAGAAATTACAACATACAAAA
>NW_013898081.1:0-257 GCF_000517525.1 Limulus polyphemus
GCTCATCTTTAGCCTTACTTGGTACAACTACTCCATAAACACCTAGGTGTTACTCTAGTTACATAATTTATAACCACAATACTCATCTTTAGCCTTACTTGGTACAAATACTCCACGAACACATAGGAGTAACTCTTGTTACGAATTTATAACCACCATACTCATCTTTAGCCTTACTTGGTACAACTACTCCATAAACACATAGGTGTAACTATAGTTACCGAAGTTATAACTATCATACTCATCTTTAGCCTTAC
>NW_013898082.1:0-257 GCF_000517525.1 Limulus polyphemus
CCATTAACTATAGGAAAATACACAGATTATTATCTGATATTCACCACTAACGATAAAAAATACAGAGGTTATTATCTGATATTCACCTCTAACGATAGTAAAATACACAAATTAATATCTGATATACACCACTAACGATAGTACAATAAACCAATTAATATCTGATATACACCATTAACGACAATAAAATACACAAATTAACATTTAATATTCACCTCTGACGATAGTACAATACAAAAATTAATATATGATGTACA
>NW_013898083.1:0-382 GCF_000517525.1 Limulus polyphemus
TTCATGCTCTCTATGCCACTACGATGTGCCAGATAAGGAACTGTAGGAAACCCTAATCCACGTGTGAACATCACGAACTCACTCCTGCCTATATTCAGTTTTCATGCTCTCTATGCCACTACGATGTGCCAGATAAGGAACTGTAGGAAACCCTAATCCACGTGTGAACATCACGAACTCACTCCTGCCTATATTCAGTTTTCATGCTCTCTATGCCACTACGATGTGCCAGATAAGGAACACTGTAGAAAACCATAATCCATGTGTGAACATCACGAACTCACTCCTGCCTATATTCAGTTTTCATGCTCTCTATGCCACTACGATGTCAAGCAGTTATCCAGGCCAGAGATGGCATAAAAATATTAAATCAAGAAACAGA
>NW_013898084.1:0-252 GCF_000517525.1 Limulus polyphemus
GTTCCACTTCTTGTAATGTTACACCACTATATAACACTTCTTGTAATGTTACACCACTATATAACACTTCTTGTAATGTTACACCACCACTATGTTCCACTTCTTGTAATGTTACACCACCACTATATAACACTTCTTGTAATGTTACACCACCACTATGTTCCACTTCTTGTAATGTTACACCACTATATAACACTTCTTGTAATGTTACACCACTATATAACACTTCTTGTAATGTTCCACCACCACTAT
>NW_013898085.1:0-257 GCF_000517525.1 Limulus polyphemus
GCCTTATAAACAACAAAGTCATAATCGTACAGACAATTTGGTGCATACATCTTTTTAGAAATATATATTTTACAAAAACTAGTTTGTTATCAGCGTCACATGATAAATAGAAAGTCTCTGTTGATATACCAGGAAATGGGGGCTACGTATATTTGTTTACTTTCACAGCAATGTGTGCATGCTAATGATCACGATATCAACAACCACTTCATAGTATTGCCTGAACTAACTGCCTTTGGTCCCGTCTGAGTCTAAAC
>NW_013898086.1:0-256 GCF_000517525.1 Limulus polyphemus
TACTGGTACCGTCAGACTGGTGATTTGTTTATAGACACTTATAGTACTGGTACCGTCAGACTGGTGATTTGTTTATAGACACTTAGAGTACCGGTACCATCAGACTGATGGTTTGTTTATAGACACTTATAGTACTGGTACTGTCAGACTGGTGATTTGTTTATAGACACTTAAAAGTACTGGTACCGTCAGACTGATGATTTGTTTATAGACACTTAGAGTACTGGTACCGTCAGATTGATGATTTGTTTATAGA
>NW_013898087.1:0-257 GCF_000517525.1 Limulus polyphemus
CTAAGTTCTAGAATGATCTTAGTTCATTTTAGGAAGTCTGAACAGTTACACTGATCTAAGTTCTAGAATTAGCTTAGCCCATTTTAGGAAGTCTGAACAGTTACGTTTATCTACATTCCAGAATTAAGCGAGCCCATGTTTTGAAGTCTGAAAAGATTCACTGATCTACATTCTGGAATTAAGCGAGCCCATGTTTTGAAGTCTGAAGGATACACTAATCTATATTCTGAAATTAGGCGAGCCCATGTTTTGAAGTC
>NW_013898088.1:0-256 GCF_000517525.1 Limulus polyphemus
CACGTTCACACTAACAATATGCTTGATATATTTCAATAATCAGAAAGTTACCGTAGCTTATTAAGTTTATTCATTATTCCTACTATTGTACGGCTATGTAATGTGAAGAACTGAATAGTGGCCAATGACACATTGTCTTCACCTATCCAGTGTATAAGTTTTTCTCATATTGACTATAAAGCACGTTCACACTAACAATATGCTTGATATATTTCAATAATCAGAAAGTTACCGTAGCTTATTAAGCTTATTCATT
>NW_013898089.1:0-256 GCF_000517525.1 Limulus polyphemus
TTTCGTTAAGAATACACTAGATTTAACGATACTGTGTATTGTCAATAAGAAGACACAAGATTTAACTATAGTGTGTACCTGTCCATAAGAAGAAGCCAAGATTTAAGAATACTGTGTACTGTCAATAAGAAGACACAAGTATTTAACGATACTGTGTACTGGACAATAAGAAACACAAGATTTAACGATACTGTGTACTGTCAATAAAAAGACCCAAGATTTAACAATACTGTGTACTGTCAATAAGAAGACACAA
>NW_013898090.1:0-277 GCF_000517525.1 Limulus polyphemus
CTGGAGGGTCCAAATTTATTGACTGGAGGGTCCATATTTATTGATATATTACTGGAAGGTTCATATTTATTGATATATTACTGGAGGGTCCATATTTATTAACTGGAGGGTCCATATTTATTGATTGGAGGGTCCATATTTATTGATATATTACTGGAAGGTTCATATTTATTGATATATTACTGGAGGGTCCATATTTATTGACTGGAGGGTCCATATTTATTGACTGGAGGGTCCATATTTATTGATTGGAGGGTCCATATTTATTGATATATTA
>NW_013898091.1:0-256 GCF_000517525.1 Limulus polyphemus
CTCTCCAGTTGAAGTTGTAGTAGAGACTCTTATTTTCTAGGTGTTCTCTCCAATTGAAGTTGTAGTAGAGACTCTTATTTTCTAGGTGTTCTCTCCAGTTGAAGTTGTAGTAGAGACTCTTATTTTCTAGGTGTTCTCTCCAGTTGAAGTTGTAGTAGAGACTCTTATTTCTAGGTGTTCTCTCCAGTTGAAGTTGTAGTAGAGACTCTTATTTCTAGGTGTTCTCTCCAGTTGAAGTTGTAGTAGAGACTCTTAT
>NW_013898092.1:0-254 GCF_000517525.1 Limulus polyphemus
TATAACTATAGTCCACTTTGTGTCTTGCATGACTTGTGTCTCCAAGCATAACGATATTATAAATATAGTCCACTTTGTGTCTTACATGACTTGTGTCTCCAAGCACAACGATATTATAACTATAGTCCACTTTGTGTCTTGCATGATTTGTGTCTCCAAGCATAACGATGTTATAACTATAGTTCACTTTGTGTCTTGCATGACTTGTGTCTCCAAGCATAACGATGTTATAACTATAGTCCACTTTGTGTCTT
>NW_013898093.1:0-256 GCF_000517525.1 Limulus polyphemus
ACATTTCAGTTGGAACGAAAGGAACAATGGAACAAATGATGCTGCTGAAGACGTGTCACCTGAAAAAGCCACTGTCGAAGAAGAAACTACTTTGCAACTGTAGCTGCTCCACTACACGATTTGACTAAAAAAGGCCAAAAAGTTTGAATGGACAGTTTCTTGCCAGCATTCTTTCAAGACGTTGAAGGAAAAATTGGCCTCTGCTCCACTTTTAAGGCTTCCAGATCCCTCACTGCCGTACATACTGGATTGTGAC
>NW_013898094.1:0-256 GCF_000517525.1 Limulus polyphemus
TTTGATATTCTGTCACAGGTTACAACTGCTACTGGTCAGCATGTAGTTTGATATTCTGTCAAAAGTTACAACCACTACTGTTCAGCACGTAGTTTGATATTCTGTCACATGTTACAACTACTAATGGTCAGCACGTAGTTTGATATTCTGTCACAGTCTACAACTGCTACTGGTCATCATGTAGTTTGATATTCTGTCAAAAGTTACAACCACTACTGTTCAGCACGTAGTTTGATATTCTGTCACAGGTTACAAC
>NW_013898095.1:0-256 GCF_000517525.1 Limulus polyphemus
GGGTGAGAAAACAATGTATAAATTTGAATAGAAGAGAGTCGGGTGAACCCTATATTATTATCTTCAACTATTAATTAGATCAGGGGGTGAGAAAACAATGTATAAATTTGAATAGAAGATAGTCGGGTGAACCCTATATTATTATCTTCAACTATTAATTAGATCAGGGGGTGAGAAAGCAACGTATAAGTTTGAATAGAAGAGAGTCGGGTGAACCCTATATTAATATCTTCAACTATTAATGAGATCAGGGGGT
>NW_013898096.1:0-504 GCF_000517525.1 Limulus polyphemus
TAATAGTGGGGACCTATAACTACTAGCTACATTCATAGTTTACAGAAAGTAATAGTGGGGACCTATAACTACTAGCGACATTCATAGTCCTAATATTGTTTACAGAAAGTAATAGTGGGGACCTATAACTACTAGCTACATTCATAGTCCTAATATTGTTTACATAAAGTAATAGTGGGGACCTATAACTACTAGCTACATTCATAGTCCAATTATTGTTTACATAAAGTAATAGTGGGGACCTATAACTACTAGCGACATTCATAGTCCTAATATTGTTTACATAAAGTAATAGTGGGGACCTATAACTACTAGCTACATTCATAGTCCTAATATTGTTTACAGAAAGTAATAGTGGGGACCTATAACTACTAGCTACATTCATAGTCCTATTATTGTTTACAGAAAGTAATAGTGGGGACCTATAACTACTAGATACATTCATAGTCCTATTATTGTTTACATAAAATAATAGTGGGGGGCCTATAACTACTAGCTACATTC
>NW_013898097.1:0-257 GCF_000517525.1 Limulus polyphemus
TCTCCCTTACCACTGTGTGGAAAGATTGAACACCCACCATCTACTTGTCTATATTTCTCCCTTACCACAGTGTGGGAAGACTGAACACCCACCAACTACTTGTCTATATTTCTCCCTTACCACAGTGTGGGAAGACTGAACACCCACCAACTACTTGTCTATATTTCTCCCTTACCACCGTGTGGGAAGATTAGACACCCACCAGCTACTTGTCTATATTTCTCCCTTACCACTGTGTTGGAAGACTGAACACCCAC
>NW_013898098.1:0-257 GCF_000517525.1 Limulus polyphemus
CAATTATAATACTATTGGTGCATTGTAATTCTCTTTGGTACATTTGGTATATTTTATACATGTCTAATTTAATTTGCACATTAGAAGTGAAGGTTGAAATTTAAAATAACAATCCTATGATACACTTTTGCATTTATCAAACTACATGTTCATCATATGAATGAATAAGCAAAATTAGTACAAACGTAATTCACATTAATAATGTTATAGGTACACACACACACACACACACACACACACATATATATATATATATA
>NW_013898099.1:0-943 GCF_000517525.1 Limulus polyphemus
AATAAACCATGTAAGTGACGGCTACTGCTGACTGGTTACTCTGCCGTCACTTACATGGTTTATCCTAACCGAATAGCAAGGGTATTGGTGACTGGTTACTCACCCTTGCTATTCGGTTAGAATAAACCATGTAAGTGACGGCTGCTGCTTACTGGTTAGTCGCCCTTGCTATTCGGTTAGGATAAACCATGTAAGTGACGGCTATTGGTGACTGGTTACTCACCCTTGCTATTCGGTTAGGATAAACCATGTAAGTGACGGCTACTGCGACTGGTTAGTCTCCCTTGTTATTCGGTTTGGATAAACCATGTAAGTGACGGCTACTGCGACTGGTTAGTCGCCCTTGCTATTCGGTTAGGATAAACCATGTAAGTGACGGCTATTGGTGACTGGTTACTCTCCCTTGCTATTCGGTTAGGATAAACCATGTAAGTGACGGATGCTGCTGACTGGTTACTCTCCCTTGCTATTCGGTTAGGATAAACCATGTAAGTGACGGCTACTGCTGACTGGTTACTCTTCCTTGCTATTCGGTTAGGATTTACATGGTTTTTCTAACCGAATAGCAAGGGGGAGTAACCAGTCACCAATAGCCGTCACTAAACCATGTAAGTGACGGCTGCTGCTGACTGGTTACTCTCCCTTGCTATTCGGTTAGAATAAACCATGTAAGTGACGGCTACTGCTTACTGGTTAGTCGCCCTTGCTATTCGGTTAGGATAAACCATGTAAGTGACGGCTACTGCTGACTGGTTAGTCTCCCTTGTTATTCGGTTTGGGTAAACCATGTAAGTGACGGATGCTGCTGACTGGTTACTCTTCCTTGCTATTCGGTTTGGATAAACCATGTAAGTGACGGCTACTGCTGACTGGTTACTCTCCCTTGCTATTCGGTTTGGATAAACCATGTAAGTGACGGCTACTGCTGACTGGTTACTCACCC
>NW_013898100.1:0-257 GCF_000517525.1 Limulus polyphemus
GTTAGTCCTAGGTGTTCGTGGAGTTGTTGTACCCAATAACGCTAAAGATGATTGTGGTGGTTATAAATTCAGTAACTAGAGTTACACCTAGGTTATCGTGGAGTTGTTGTACCAAGTAAGGCTAAAGATGAGTATGGTGGTTATAAATTCGGAAACTAGAGTTACACCTAGGTGTTCATGGAGTAGTTGGACCAAGTAAGGCTAAAGATGAGTATGATGGTTATAAATTCGGTAACTATAGTTATACCTAAGTGTTG
>NW_013898101.1:0-257 GCF_000517525.1 Limulus polyphemus
GGGCATATCTATGAAAACTGGAAGAAAGGTAATGTTGCGTCAGCGAGTCACGTGACTACTATGACGCAACTTTTCTAGAACTATCATGTACTTTGTCGAATGTTCAAGTTCTTACTAGATATAGGGTGGGCGGATATATATATAGGAGGGGACAACGTGACGCGGCAAGGTGTAGATAGTGAGTAATTGAACTGCAGTCACACGGTATTGTTGAAGCTAACGTTCGTTCGTTACAGTGTTGTTTTAGCGCGAGTATT
>NW_013898102.1:0-257 GCF_000517525.1 Limulus polyphemus
CGATGACGAGGAACCCACTTTGAGACTAATAATGGCTGGAGACGGCTTAAATGGGTAATGAAGAAAAACTTTAATATAAGCTTAACATGACAGCAAATGTACAACGTTTCGACAAGGTTTTGTCATCATCAGGTACTATGTACCTTCTGTAGTGTAACCATAACAAACTACGTGACTATGCACCGTCTGTAGTGTAACCACAACAAACTACGTGACTATGTACCTTCTGTAGTGTAACCACAACAAACTACGTGACT
>NW_013898103.1:0-256 GCF_000517525.1 Limulus polyphemus
GTTAAAGTATAATATAATATATAATATACAGTTATAATATAATTTTAAATATTTCTTCCTATATTCACATGTTAAAGTATAGTTATAATATAATTTTAAATATTTCGTCTTATATTCACATGTTAAAGTATAGTTATAATATAATTTTAAATATTTATCCCTATATTCACATGTTAAAGTACAGTTATAATATAATTTTAAATATTTCTTATATTCACATGTTAAAGTACAGTTATAATATAATTTTAAATATTTC
>NW_013898104.1:0-257 GCF_000517525.1 Limulus polyphemus
AGAGAAGCTATCACTTAATAGATGGTTATGGGTGTGATAGGAGAGAAGCTATCAGTTAATAGATGGTTATGCGTGTAATGGGAGAGAAGCTATAAGTTAATAGATGGTTATGCGTGTAATGGGAGAGAAGCTATCAGTCAATAGATGGTTATGCGTGTAATGGGAGAGAAGCTATCAGTCAATAGATGGTTATGGGTGTGATAGGGAGAGAAGCTATCAGTTAATAGATGGTTATGAGTGTGATAGGAGAAACTATC
>NW_013898105.1:0-312 GCF_000517525.1 Limulus polyphemus
TCTAGTTTATCAGTTCAGCAAGAGTTGATAGTTACTATTGATAATAGCTTTCTTCTCTCTAGTTTATCAGTTCAACAAGAGTTGATAGTTACTATTGATAATAGCTTTCTTCCCTCTAGTTTATCAGTTCAGCAAGAGTTGATAGTTACTATTGATAATAGCTTTCTTCTCTCTAGTTTATCAGTTCAACAAGAGTTGATAGTTACTATTGATAATAGCATTCTTCCCTCTTGTCTATCAGTTCAACAGGAGTTGATAGTTACTATTGATAATAGCTTTCTTCCCTCTAGTTTATCAGTTCAACAAGAGTTA
>NW_013898106.1:0-257 GCF_000517525.1 Limulus polyphemus
AATAGTGACCAGATAATAGGTATAGCCACAAAATGTTTGATGAGTAAAATGAATAAATGTGTATAAAAAAGACGATTCATAAATTTCTTCTGCTATTGGCTTTGATTCTGCAAAATTTAAAATCTCACTCTGGCTCTAGTGGCCCGGCATGGCCAGGTGGTTAGGGCGCTTGACTCGCAATCTGAGGGGCGCGGGTTCGAATCCCCGCCACACCAAACATGCTCGCCCTTTCAGCCGTGGGGGCGTTATAATGTGAC
>NW_013898107.1:0-256 GCF_000517525.1 Limulus polyphemus
GTCTCCTAAGTTGTCTTCTCCATGGGAAGGCCCATATGACATAGTGGATCGTCTCTCAGAAGTGATGTTCTGGATAAAATGTGGTCAGTGAGGTAAGCCAAAAGTGGTGCATGCCAACAGGCTTTGGCGTTATCATGGTCCAGGACATTTCAGTTGGGACGAAGTGGAAAACAGAACAAATGACGCTGCTGAAGACGTGCCACCTGAAGAAGCCACTGTCAAAGAAGAAACTCTACTCAGTTTTGAGAAGGGAAAC
>NW_013898108.1:0-255 GCF_000517525.1 Limulus polyphemus
CAACCTTAATATATATAGTACCTTAGTGTGATAATAGTATTTCAACCTTAATATATAGTACCTTAGTATGATAATAGTATTTCAACCTCAATATATAGTACCTTAGTATAATAATAGTATTTCAACCTTAATATATAGTACCTTAGTATAATAATAGTATTTCAACCTTAATATATAGTACCTTAGTATAATAATAGTATTTCAATCTTAATATATAGTACCTTAGTATAATAACAGTATTTCAACCTTAATATA
>NW_013898109.1:0-257 GCF_000517525.1 Limulus polyphemus
TATGGTGGTTATAAATTCGGTAAATAGAGTTACACCTAGGTATTCATGGAGTTGTTGTACCACACAACGCTAAAGATCTGTATGGTGGTTACAAATTCGGTAACTAGAGTTACATCTAGGTGTTCGTGAAGTTGCTGTACCAAATAACGCTAAAGATGAGTATGGGGGTTATAAATTCGGTAACTAGAGTTAAACCTAAGTGTTCCCGGAGTAGTTGAACCAAGTAAGGGTAAAGATGAGTATGGTCATTATAAATT
>NW_013898110.1:0-379 GCF_000517525.1 Limulus polyphemus
GTGGACTGTCAATAAGAAAACACAACATTTATAAATACTGTGTACTATCAATAAGAACACAAAAGATTTAACGATACTGTGTACTGTCAATAAGAAGACACAAGATTTAACGATACTGTGTACTTTCAATAAGAATACACAAGTTTTAACGATACTGTGTACTGTCAATAAAAAGATACAAGATTTAACAATACTGTGTGCTGTCAATAAGAAGACACAAGATTTAACGATACTGTGTACTGTCAATAAGAAGACACTAGATTTAACGATTTAACGATTTATCTTACTGTCAGCCACAGTATCGTTAAATCTTGTGTCTTCTTATTGACAGGACACATTATTGTTAAATCTTGTGTTTTCTTCTTCTTATTGACAGTAA
>NW_013898111.1:0-257 GCF_000517525.1 Limulus polyphemus
AAAGTACACAGTATTGTTAAATCTTGTGTCTTCTTATTGATAGTACACAGTATTTTTAAATCTTGTGTCTTCTTATTGGCAGAACACAGTATTGTTAAATCTTATATCTTCTTATTGACAGTACACAGTATCGTTAAATCTTGTGTCTTCTTATTGATAGTACACAGTATTGTTAAATATTGTGTCTTCTTATGGACAGTACCCAGTATTATTAAATCTTCTGTTTTCTTATTGATAGTACACATTATTGTTAAATC
>NW_013898112.1:0-257 GCF_000517525.1 Limulus polyphemus
GCAAGTAAGGCTAAAGATGAGAATGATGGTTATAAGTTCGGTAACTATAGTTACACCTAGGTGTTTATGGAGTAGGGGTACTAAGTAAGGATAAAGATTAGTATCGTGGTTATAAATTCGGTAACTATAGTTAAACGTAGGTGTTCATAGAGTAGTTGTACCAAGAAAGGTTAAAGATGAGTATGATGGTTATAAATTCGGTAACTAGAGTTACACTTAGGTGTTTATGGAGTAGTTTTACCAAGTAAGGCTAAAAA
>NW_013898113.1:0-257 GCF_000517525.1 Limulus polyphemus
TGACACGGTGCTCCATCTTCCTGGAACAACGTTGTGTTCTTGTTCACGAAACCCGAGGAATAAAGTGGAAAGAGTCCTTCCTCCAATATTTCGACGTATTTCGCAAAACTTATGCACTTCACACTCCACTACGCTCTATCTCCCACCAACCCAAACAGCTCCCCAAACCATCACGCTGAAATCACCATGCTTCACAGTTGGCTGCAATCTGTTGAGCCAAAACTCTTGGTGAGGCATTCTCCAGACACTTATCCTTC
>NW_013898114.1:0-257 GCF_000517525.1 Limulus polyphemus
ACTGCCCCCTCCTTAATATTGTTCGTCCCGAACAATAACCACATATGATAAACCAATAACAATTAACAATAACTTAATTAACTGTACAGAATTACAAACACAAAATTACAATTCAACAAAGTCTCTTAATTTTACGGGTCGTATCTTCTTCCGTACTGGTCTCCGTCTCGTTGGCTTCTGCTTCACCTGGGGTTTATCTACTTCATCAGGAAATGTCCTATCATCGGTAACAGTCACATCAGTGGTAGTAACTTCAC
>NW_013898115.1:0-257 GCF_000517525.1 Limulus polyphemus
GCACTACATGTACTGCATGTCCTGTCACCATTCTTCCACATCTTGCCTCATATCTATCCAGTAAAATCTTTGTCGTAGGTGACTCAATGTTTTCTTAATTTCGAGATGTCCTCCTGTTAAAGTATTATGGGATTGACGCAGCACAACTTCCCGTAACTTCCTCGGTATAACCGTTTGCCAAGTCGTCAATTTCCCATCTGTAGTTTCCCATCTCCAGAGAAGAATACTATCTTCCAGCGTTAACTGGTCCCATTGTG
>NW_013898116.1:0-258 GCF_000517525.1 Limulus polyphemus
AGTACACAGTATCGTTAAATCTTAGTGTCTTCTTACTTGTACCAGTACACACGTATTGTTAAATCTTGTGTCTTCTTATTGACAGTACACAGTATCGTTAAATCTTGTGTCTTCTTATTGACAGTACACAGTATTGTTAAATCTTGTGTCTTGTTATTGAAAGTACACAATATCGTTAAATCTTAAGTCTTCTTTTTGACAGTACACAGTATCGTTAAATCTTGTGTTTTCTTATTGACAGTACACAGTATCGTTAAA
>NW_013898117.1:0-256 GCF_000517525.1 Limulus polyphemus
TGACAATAGCAAACTATTAATAGATACTCTCCTTTTGGCATGTCACGTGTGGAGGTTTTCTAGAAATTTCAGTTTTACGCAACAATACTGGTGCTAACCCAACTGGTTACATACACACAAATATTGTTGATTCTTTCCCTTTGAGAATCTTCCACAACTTTGGAGGATAGGCGGTAGTTTCGCAATACATATTTAACACTATAAGCTACGCATGTTTTAAAATATTAAAATATATTTCCTCTTCAACCAGAAAAAT
>NW_013898118.1:0-338 GCF_000517525.1 Limulus polyphemus
GTGTACAGTCAATAAGAAGACACAAGATTTATAAATACTGTGTACTATCAATAAGAACACACAAGATTTAACAATACTGTGTACTATCAATAAAAAGACTCAAGATTTAACGATACTGTGTAACGTCAGTAAGAAGACACAAGATTTAACGATACTGTGTACTGTCAATAAAAAGACACAAGAATTAACGATACTGTGTAACGTCAGTAAGAAGACACAAGATTTATTGATACTGTGTACTGTCAATAAGAAGACAGTTTTTATTGACAGTACACAGTATTTTAAATCTTGGTAGTATTGCTTATTGACAGTACACAAAGCACAAGATTTAACAATAC
>NW_013898119.1:0-251 GCF_000517525.1 Limulus polyphemus
GTACACAGTATTGTTAAATCTTACTGTCTTCCTATTGACAGTACACAGTTTTTTAAATCTTGTGTCTTCTTATTGACAGTACACAGTATCGTTAAATCTTGTGTCTTCTTATTGACAGTACACAGTATCGTTAAATCTTGTGTCTTCTTATTGACAGTACCAGTATCGTTAAATCTTGTGTCTTCTTATTGACAGTACACAGTATCGTTAAATCTTGTGTCTTGTTAGTGATAGTACACAGTATTATAATA
>NW_013898120.1:0-257 GCF_000517525.1 Limulus polyphemus
AAGTGCTCCAATGAAGTTATATCAAGTTGGTGCACCAATGGAAAGGGTAGTCGTCGACATTGCTGGTCCTCTGCCCCAAACTCGTGCTGGAAACAAGTGCATTTGTGTTGTGATGGATTATTTCACCAAGTGGCCTGAGGCATATGCAATACCAAATCAGGAAGCTACAACTGTAGCTTCGGCTATTAGTGGCTTCTTCTTCAGATTTGGTATGACATGTGAACTGCATTCAGATCAAGGCCGTAACTTTGAATCAG
>NW_013898121.1:0-257 GCF_000517525.1 Limulus polyphemus
AGTTGTACCAAGTAATACTAAAGATGAATATAGTGGTTATAAATTCGGTATCTAGAGTTACACCAAAATGCTCGTGGAGTCGATGTACCAAATTACGCTAAAGAGAAGTATGGTGGTTTAAATTCGGTAACTAGAGTTACACCTAGGTGTTCGTGGAGTAGTTGTACCAAGTAAGGCTAAAGATGAATATGATAGTTATAACTTCGGTAACTATAGTTACAAATATGTGTTTATGGAGTAGTTGTACGAAGTAAGGC
>NW_013898122.1:0-257 GCF_000517525.1 Limulus polyphemus
CATCCAGTTGTAGAACTGTGTGATAACTGTCACACAAACATGTACCTTGTGCTAACTTTCATCCGGTTGTAGAACTGTGTGTTAACTCTCACACAAACATGAATCTTGTGCTAACTTTCATCCGGTTGTAGAACTGTGTGCTAACTCTCACACAAACATGAACCTTGTGCTAACTTTCATCCGGTTGTAGAACTGTGTGTTAACTGTCGCACAAACATGAACCTTGTGCTAACTTTCATCCGGTTGTAGAACTGTGT
>NW_013898123.1:0-256 GCF_000517525.1 Limulus polyphemus
TGTGGAAACTAGCTTAGTGTAGTAAAGTAAAGTATCTTAGGTTTGGAAACTAGTTTATTGTAGGAAAGTAAACTATCTTTGGTGTGGAAACTAGTTTAGTGTAGGAAAGTAAAGTATCTTAGGTGTGGAAACTAGTTTAGTGTGGGAAAGTAAAGTATCTTAGGTGTGGAAGCTAGTTTATTGTAGGAAAGTAAAGTATCTTAGGTGTGGTAACTAGTTTATTGTAGGAAAGTAAAGTATCTTTGGTGTGGAAACT
>NW_013898124.1:0-257 GCF_000517525.1 Limulus polyphemus
ATTTCAGAGTGGTCTTACGTAAACGAATAAAGAAAAAACGAAAAAGGAAGTAAATGTAGGGATGGCTAATATCAATCCTTCAAAAACCATGCAAGAAAGATAGTAGGGATGGCATTTGCATCATCCCTACATGATAGCACAGGCACACACTGCAGTAGAATGTTATCAGACAAAAATGGGATAAATTAAACTCAATTGTGATTGGATAGTTATATATATATATATATTACTATGTGTTAATTCTTGCCTGTGGTATT
>NW_013898125.1:0-255 GCF_000517525.1 Limulus polyphemus
GGCGATGGATGTTGTTGTTGTTGATTAGCTGCCTTCCCATTAGTCCATCATTTCAAGAGTTGGCGATGGGTGTTGTTGTTGTTGATTAGCTGCCTTCCCATTAGTCCATCATTTCAAGAGTTGGCGATGGGTGTTTTTGTTGTTGATTAGCTGCCTTGCCATTAGCCTATCACTTCAAGAGTTGGCGATGGGTGTAGTTGTTGTTGATTAGCTGCCTTCCCATTAGCCTATCATTTCAAGAGTTGGCGATGGATG
>NW_013898126.1:0-256 GCF_000517525.1 Limulus polyphemus
CCTAAACAGAATTATGGTATAGCACTATCAGCTTGAGAAAGCACCCTAAACAGAATTATAGTATAGCACAATCAACTTGAGAAAGCACCCTAAACAGAATTATGGTATAGCACAATCAGCTTGAGATAGCACCCTAAACAGAATTATGGTATAGCACAATCAGCTTGAGATAGCACCCTAAACAGAATTATGGTATAGCACAATCAGCTTGAGAAAGCACCCTAAACAGAATTATGGTATAGCACAATCAGCTTGA
>NW_013898127.1:0-256 GCF_000517525.1 Limulus polyphemus
GAGGCAGAGGACCAGCAATGTCAACAGCTACTCTTTCCATTTGTGTGCCAACTTGATATAACTACATTTGGCACGTCCCTTATGCTTGGGTCCCCTTTTAGCACAACATGTACTGCATGTTCTGCACCATTCTTCCACATCTTGCCTCATACCTATCCAGTAAAATCTCTGTCGTAGGTGACTCAATGTCTGTTTAACTCCAAGATGTCCTCCTGTTAAACTATCATGTGATTGATGCAGCACAACTTCCCGTAAC
>NW_013898128.1:0-516 GCF_000517525.1 Limulus polyphemus
AGATATTAACGTATTTAAACAGGTAGTAACATACCAGTGTCAAAGACCAACATTAAACAACAGTAGATATTAACGACATTTAAACAGGTAGTAACATTCCAGTGTCAAAGGCCAACATTAAACAATAGTAGATATTAACGACATTCAAACCGGTTGTAACATACCAGTGTCAAAGACCAACCTTAAACAACAGTAGATATTAACGATGTTTAAACAGGTAGTAACATACCAGTGTCAAAGACCAACATTAAACAAAACGACATTTAAACAGGTAGTAACATACCATTGTCAAAGACCTCTTTGACACTCTAGTGTTGTTTAATGTTGGGTTAATATGGACATTTAAACAGGTAGTAACATACCAGTGTCAAAACCAACATTAAACAACAGTAGATATTAACGGCACTTAAGACAGGTAGTAACATACCAGTGTCAAAGATCAACATTAAACAACAGTAGATATTAACGACATTTAAACAAGTAGTGACATACCAGTGTGAAAGAAAAACATTCAAC
>NW_013898129.1:0-255 GCF_000517525.1 Limulus polyphemus
ATCCAATCATTCACTAACTTGTGAACAAAATCCCTCCATTTCTTGGCTTTTCTCCAATCATTCACTAACTTATGAACAAAATCCCTCCATTTCTTGGCTTTTCTCCAATCATTCACTAACTTGTGAACAAAATCCCTCCATCTCTTGGCTTTTCTCCAATCATTCACTAACTTGTGAACAAAATCCCTCCATTTCTTGGCTTTTCTCCAATCATTCAGGAACTTGTGAACAAAATCCTCCCATCTCTTGGCTTTT
>NW_013898130.1:0-256 GCF_000517525.1 Limulus polyphemus
ATCCTCTAAATGTGGCTAACACCACAATACTTATATTCTAAAGGTGTCTAACACACAACAATACTCATCCTATAAACTTGTCTAACACACCACAATACTCATCCTATAAACGTGTCAAACACACCACAATACTCATCTTCTAAACGTGTCTAACACACCACAATACTCATCCTCTAAATGTATTTAACCAACCACAATGCTCATTCTATAAATGTGGCTAACACCCCAACACTTATATTATAAATGTGTCTAACAC
>NW_013898131.1:0-374 GCF_000517525.1 Limulus polyphemus
TATTAACGTGTCAACCACTACAAATAATGCAAATAAAGTTTAGTAAGGACTGGCACGTTAATATTTTAGTGTGATAAAATGAAAACATTACTACAAATAATGCAAGGAAAGTTTAGTAAGGACTGACACGTTAATATTTTAGTGTGATAAAATAAAAACATCACTACAAATAATGCAAGGAAAGTTTAGTAAGGACTGACACGTTAATATTTTAATGTGATAAAATGAAAACATCACTACAAATAATGACAAGGAAAGTTTAGTAAGGACGTTTTCATTTTATCACATTAAAATATTAACGTGTCAGTCCTTACTAAACATTCCTTGCATTATTTGTAGTAATGTTTTTATTTTATAACATTAACAAATATTAA
>NW_013898132.1:0-257 GCF_000517525.1 Limulus polyphemus
GTAACGATAGTGTCAGCGCCATCTGTACTATGGATATTTGTGATTGCTAAATAAATAACAGAGCAACGATAGTGTCAGCGCCACCTGTACTATGAATATTTGGGATTACTAAATAAATAACAGAGCAACGATAGTGTCAGCGCCACCTGTACTATGGATATTTGGGATTACTAAATAAATTACAGAGCAACGAGAGTGTCAGCGCCATCTGTACAATGAATATTTGGGATTACTAAATAAATAACACAGCAACGAGA
>NW_013898133.1:0-257 GCF_000517525.1 Limulus polyphemus
CAGGTAAGTTACACTAGATACGCGATACTAATACAGGTGAGTTACATTACATACGTGATACTGATACAGGTAAGTTACTCTAGATACGTGATACTAATACAGGTAAGTTACACTAGGTACGTGATACTAACACAGGTAAGTTACACGAGATACGTGATACTAATACAGGTAAGTTACACTAGGTACGTGATACTGATACAGGTAAGTCACTCTAGATACGTGATACTAATACAGGTAAGTTACACTAGATACGTGAT
>NW_013898134.1:0-257 GCF_000517525.1 Limulus polyphemus
TTCTCACTTTGTAATTTGTCTATAATTGTGATTATTTTGTTTTAAGTTGTCACTATGTAATTTGTCTATAATTGTACTTATTTTGTTTTAAGTTGTCACTATGTAATTTGTCTATAATTGTGATTATTTTGTTTTAACTTGTCACTATGTAATTTGTCTACAATTATGATAATTGTCTTTTAAGTTGTCACTATGTAATTTGTCTATAATTGTGATTATTTTGTTTTAAGTTGTCACTATGTTATTTGTCTACAATT
>NW_013898135.1:0-254 GCF_000517525.1 Limulus polyphemus
TGTCACGATTTACTGTCAGAATATCTAGTTCACTGGATCGGCCTGTAAGATTAGGTCATTGTCCTAGGTAATGGTACATTATCAGAATGTCCAGTTCACTGGATCGGCCTGTAAGATTAGGTCATTGTCCTAGGTAATGATACATTATCAGAATGTCCAGTTCACTGGATCAGCTTGTATGATTAGGTCATTGTCCTAGGTAATGATACATTATCAGAATGTCCAGTTCACTGGATCAGCATGTAAGATTAGAT
>NW_013898136.1:0-258 GCF_000517525.1 Limulus polyphemus
GGAAGTGTGGGGGTTCAGTGATTATATTATATTACACTTTCTTTACTTAGTCAATAAGTATATATTATCAACTAGTCTTGGAAGTGTGGGGGGTTCATGATTATATTATATTACACTTTCTTTACTTAGTCAATAAGTATATATTATCAACTAGTCTTGGAAGTGTGGGGGTTCATGATTATATTATATTACTACTTTCGTCAATAAGTATATATTATCAACTAGTCTTGGAAGTGTGGGGGTTCATGATTATATTAT
>NW_013898137.1:0-257 GCF_000517525.1 Limulus polyphemus
TGATCGTTATCAAAGTTAACAAAATCTAGTGGAGGAAGGATTAAAAAGACAGTTATCCCAGTCAACAAAATCTGTTGAAAGAAAGACTATTATGAATGTCAAAAAATCTAGTGTAAGAATTACTAAAAAGTCAGTTATCATAGTCGACAAATTCTAGTGAAAGAAAGACTAAAAAGACCATTATGAATGTCAAAAAATCTAGTGTAAGAATGATTAAAATGATCGTTATCAAAGTTACCAAATCTATTGGAAGAAGG
>NW_013898138.1:0-257 GCF_000517525.1 Limulus polyphemus
CTTGGGACTCTGTACCTATTACTGGAAGTTTGTGAAGGACTTTGCAACTATAGCTGCTCCACTACATGATTCGACTAAAAAAGGCCAGAAGTTTGAATGGACAGTTTCTTGCCAGCATTCTTTCAAGACATTGAAAGAACAATTGGCCTCAGCTCCACTTTTAAAGCTTCCAGATCCCTCACTGCCATACATACTGGATTGTGTTGCTAGTAATGTCGGAATTGGAAGGGTGTTGTGTCAGAAAGTGGATGAAAACG
>NW_013898139.1:0-257 GCF_000517525.1 Limulus polyphemus
ACAAGCCCCTAACATATTAGGTGACGATATCCGAACTCTCGAACCAAAGATTGCGAGTCAAGCATCTAACATATTAGGTGACGATATCCGAACTCTCGAACCAAAGTTGCGAGTCAAGCACCTGACATATTAGGTGACGATATCGGAACACTCGAACCAAAGGTTGCGAGTCAAGCATCTAACATATTAGGTGACGATATCGGAACACTCGAACCAAAGGTTGCGAGTCACATATTAGGTGACGATATCCGAACTCT
>NW_013898140.1:0-256 GCF_000517525.1 Limulus polyphemus
AAAGGAATACCTAGGTATAACTCTAGTTACCGAATTAATAACCACCATATTCATCTTTAGCCTTACTTGGTACAACAACTCCACGAACACTTAGGTGTAACTCTAGTTACCGAATTTATAACCACCATATTCATCTTTAGCCTTACTTGGTACAACAACTCCACGAACACTTAGGTGTAACTCTAGTTACCGAATTTGTAACCACCATAGTCATCTGTAGCGTTATTTGGTACAACAACTCCACGAACACTTAGGT
>NW_013898141.1:0-306 GCF_000517525.1 Limulus polyphemus
AAAATATATCATTTAGGAGTCACTCCCGTTTAATATACTCTCTGAACTTTATAACCAATATAAAATATATCATTTAGGAGTCGCTCCAGTTTAATATACTCTCTGAACTTCATAACCAATATAAAATATAACGTTTAGGAGACGCTTCTATTTAATATACTCTCTCAACTACATAACCAATATTAAATATAACGTTTAGGAGTCGCTTCTATTTAATATACTCTCTCAACTACATAACCAATATAAAATATAACGTTTAGGAGTCGCTCCCGTTTAATATGCTCTCTGAACTTCATAACCAATATT
>NW_013898142.1:0-257 GCF_000517525.1 Limulus polyphemus
CAACTATAACTGTTCCACTACATGATTTGACTAAAAAAGGCCAGAAGTTTGAATGGACAGTTTCTTGCCCGCATGCTTTCAAGACGTTGAAAGAAAAATTGGCCTCAGCTCCACTTTTAAATCTTCTAAATCCCTCACTTCCATACACACTGGATTGTGATGCTAGTAATGTCGGAATTGGAAGAGTGTTGTCTCAGAAAGTGGGTGAAAACGAACATGTAGTGGCCTATTTTAGTAGGGTCCTGAGTATACCAGAG
>NW_013898143.1:0-501 GCF_000517525.1 Limulus polyphemus
TAGAGTTAAACCGAAGTGTTCATGGAGTAGTTGTACCAAGTAAGGCTAAAGATGAGTATGGTGGTTATAAATTCTTTAACTATAGTTACACTTATTTGTTTATGGAGTAGTTGTACCAAGTAAGGCTAAAGATGAGTATGGTGGTTATAAATTCTGTAACTAGAGTTATACCTATGTGTTCATGGAGTAGTTGTACCAAGTAAGGCTAAAGATGAGTATGATGGCTATAAATTCGGTAACTATAGTTACATCTAGGTGGCACAACTACTCCATGAACACTTACCGAATTTGTAACCACCATACTCATCTGTAGCGTTATTTCCTAGGTGTAACTTTTGTTCGTGGAACACTCATCTTTAGCGTTATTTGGTACAACAACTCCACGAACACCTAGGTGTAAGTCTAGTTACCGAACTACTCCATGAACACTTAGGTGTAACTCTAGTTACCGAATTTATATACTCATCTTTAGCCTTACTTGGTACGGGTGGTTATAAATTC
>NW_013898144.1:0-257 GCF_000517525.1 Limulus polyphemus
TGTGGAGCATGCTGTAGTGTAGCTATGATGCCAAAGTGTGGAGCATGCTGTAGTGTAGCTATGATCACAATGTGTGGATCATGCTGTAGTGTAGCTATGATCCCGAAGTGTGGAGCATGCTGTAGTGTAGCTATAATCACAATGTGTGGAGCATGCTGTAGTGTAGCTATAATCACAATGTGTGGATCATGCTGTAGTGTAGCTATGATCCCAAAGTGTGGAGCATGCTGTAGTGTAGCTATGATCCCAAAGTGTGG
>NW_013898145.1:0-257 GCF_000517525.1 Limulus polyphemus
ATTGTATAATAGCAGAGTAACCTAACTGTTGATTTTTATATTTTAATCGCTCTTCTTCCCATTGTATAATAGCAGAGGAAACTAACTGTTGATTTTTATATTTTAATGGCTCTTCTTCCCATTGTATAATAGCAAAGGAACCTAACTGTTGATTTTTATATTTTAATGGCTCTTCTTCCCATTGTATAATAGCAAAGAAACCTAACTGTTGATTTTTATATTTTAATGTTTCTTCTTCCCATTGTATAATAGCAGAA
>NW_013898146.1:0-257 GCF_000517525.1 Limulus polyphemus
GAGGAGTGGTTAATGAAAGTGTTCCAAAACGTGACATTAATTTCTTGACGACCTAATATCATCCGAAAACGTACCAGAGAGGTTCGTTAAGATTCATGTCAGGACCAGGATTCCCAGGTGGCCAAGACAAATTTTGATTGTGGACGTACTATTTCTCAAACCACTGCTGCAGACGGAGTGTGCAGTGCATTACCATAGCGAAAGAAGTTAGGTCCTTCTCTGTAGAGTTCATCTAATATAAGCAATGTAACATAGTC
>NW_013898147.1:0-257 GCF_000517525.1 Limulus polyphemus
TTAATGTACAATACACTTATTCTGTTATATAAATTATTGTGTTAATGTACAATACACTTATTCTGTTAGATAAATTATTGTGTTAATGTACACTATACTTACTATATTAGATAAATTATTGTGTTAATGTACACTACACTTACTCTATTAGATAAATTATAATGTTAATATACACTGCACTTACTATATTATGTAAATTATTGTGTTAATATACACTACACTTACTCTATTAGATAAATTATTGTGTCAATGTACAC
>NW_013898148.1:0-256 GCF_000517525.1 Limulus polyphemus
TTCCTCAACATTAACAAATATGGTAGCTCCTTAACAATAACAAATATGGTAGTTCCTCAACATTAACAAATATGGTAGTTCCTCAACACTAACAAATATGATAGTTCCTCAACATTAACAAATATGGTAGTTCCTCAACACTAACAAATATGGTAGTTCCTCAACACTAACAAATGTGGCAGTTCCTTAACACTAACATATATGGTAGTTCATCAACATTAACAAATGTGGTAGTTCCTTAACACTAACACATATG
>NW_013898149.1:0-470 GCF_000517525.1 Limulus polyphemus
TTGGGAGTGACCTACAGTACTGTGCAAAAGTGTTAGGACAAAGTCAAAAATTAGATTTTAGGACAATGGAAGGTAAATCACAGATGAAATATCAGAATTTTATTAATCTGCATATTTAGTCCAACAGAAACTTAGTGGAAGTGCTTGAGTTCAGCAAACAGTTGATATTTTGTGTGTCCCCCCTTTTGCTGCAGACAGTCTTTCTGACATTGTTCCAACATAGTTAATATTTTGTGTGTCCCCCTTTTGCCGCAGACAGTCTTTCTGACATTGTTCCAACATAGTTAATATTTTGTGTGTCCCCCCTTTTGCTGCAGACAGTCTTTCTGACATTGTTCCAACATAGTTAATATTTTGTGTGTCCCCCTTTTGCTGCAGACAGTCTTTCTGACATTGTTCCAACATATTTAATCAAATTGTCGTTTGGGATTTTACTCCAAATGTCTCTAATACACTCCATAACGTTTATT
>NW_013898150.1:0-258 GCF_000517525.1 Limulus polyphemus
CTCTTATTGACAGTGCACAGTATCGTTAAATCTTGTGTCTTCTTATTGACAGTACTTAGTATCGTTAAATCTTGGGTCTTTTTATAGATAGTACACAGTATCGTTAAATCTTGGGTCTTTTTATAGATAGTACACAGTATTGCTAAATCGTGTGTCTTCTTATTGTGAGTACACAGTATAGTTAAATCTCGTGTCTTCTTATTGACAGTACACAGTATAGTTAAATCTTGTGTCTTCTTATTGACAGTACACTATTAT
>NW_013898151.1:0-257 GCF_000517525.1 Limulus polyphemus
GATGCTCTGACCCTCCCTTATGGAATGATGTTTAGGCAGAGGCAACATCAGTATTGGCTGTGGCACAAACATCATATGGGACCATGGTACTCCTGACCATGAGTTGAAAACTCACCTGTTTGTTCTGCAATAGTGGCATGTATTGGCTGCAGATTCATTCTCGGTAAAGCTCAAGCTTGATGAGAGGCAAGCTTGAACAGAACACCCTGTATTGGAATTTACTACAACTGCTGCTGTTGGGTTTCTTATCTTCTGTG
>NW_013898152.1:0-257 GCF_000517525.1 Limulus polyphemus
ACTCAGATAGCTCAGTCAGAGGAATCAGTACAATAAACTACATAATTTGGAAGAGACACTCGTGTAAGATGAATAAATGGAATTACCACAACTATATTATACGAACCACATAGCTACAAAAGTAGCTACTCAGATAGCTCAGTCAGAGGAATCAGTACAATAAACTACATAATTTGGAAGAGACACTCGTGTAAGATGAATAAATGGAATTACCACAACTATAAATGGAATTACCACAACTATATTAAACAAACCAC
>NW_013898153.1:0-228 GCF_000517525.1 Limulus polyphemus
TTTAACAATATTGTGTACTGGTCTTCTTATTGAACAAGATTTAACAATACTGTGTACTGTCAATAAGAAGACACAAGATTTAACAATACTATGTACTATCTACACAGTATTGTTAAATCTTGTCTTCTTTTTCTATCACAAACAAGCCACAAGATTTAAAGATACTGTGTACTGTCAATAAAAAGACACAAGTTTTAACAATGCTGTGTACTGTCAATAAGAAGACAC
>NW_013898154.1:0-256 GCF_000517525.1 Limulus polyphemus
GTTAAATCTTTATCTTCTTATTGACAGTACACAGTATCGTTAAATCTTGTGTCTTCTTATTGAGAGTACCACAGTATTGTTAAATCTAGTGTCTTCTTATTGACAGTACACACTATCGTTAAATATTGTGTCTTCTTATTGACAGTACACAGTATCTTTAAATCTTGTGGCTTGTTAGTGAGAGTACACAGTATTGTTAATTCTTGTGGCTTGTTAGTGGTAGTACACAGTATTCTTATATCTTGTGTCTTCTTAT
>NW_013898155.1:0-256 GCF_000517525.1 Limulus polyphemus
TTAACGATACTGTGTACTGTCAATAAGAAGACACAAGATTTAACGATACTGTGTACTGTCAATAAGAAGAGACAATAGTTACGACGATAATGTGTACTGTCAGTAAGAAACACAAGAGTTTAACAATAATGTGTCCTGTCAATAATAAGACACAAGATTTAACGATACTGTGTACTGTCAATAAGAAGACACAAGATTTAACGATACTGTGTACTGTCAATAAGAAGCACAAGATTTAACGATACTGTGTACTGTC
>NW_013898156.1:0-254 GCF_000517525.1 Limulus polyphemus
AACTATCTGATAATTGTTCTGGTTTAGACCCTATTTTAAAGTAGCGAATTGGTCTTGTTTTGTTAACTTTAGTAATTAAAGTGTTGGACGATTGTGTGGATGGAAATTATCTGATAATTGTTCTGGTTTAAAGATCATATTTTAAAGTAGCGAATTGGTCTTGTTTTGTTAACTTTAGTAGTTAAAGTGTTGGACCATTGTGTGGATGGAACTATCTGAATATTGTTCTGGTTTAGGACCCTATTTTAAAGTAG
>NW_013898157.1:0-257 GCF_000517525.1 Limulus polyphemus
TATGATATGAATATAATTTGTCTATATGATAAAGTAAGGAAAAATAACATATATTTATATTAATTTTAGTACTTTACACTTTATTGCACCTCTCCTTTGAACAAAGTCACTGAAAGTTGCCTACGTATGGTAATTGGGCCCACCAGTTGTCATGCGTGTAAACTGTAACTATCAATATCATGTAGCTATTACGCAGTGACTGCGTTCGACATATTGCATTTTTCCGTTGCATAGTGGTGTTATTATACTGTAAGTTA
>NW_013898158.1:0-257 GCF_000517525.1 Limulus polyphemus
CAAACACACAATATAGCCCTGATATATCTAGTGTCTTCAAGTTTGATTCAGAACAAACGCACAAACACACACATACACATAGGTATATATATATATATTTATGTGTAAGTAGGTATATATTTATATGTAAGTAGGTATATATATATATTTATGTGTAAGTAGGTATATATATATTTGTGTGTAAGTAGGTATATATATATGTGTAAGTAGGTATATATATATATTTATGTGTAAGTAGGTATATATATATATTTATG
>NW_013898159.1:0-358 GCF_000517525.1 Limulus polyphemus
TAGTTTTTTTCTTGTGTTATAATTTGGATCTTATAACACTGTTCTTGTTATTGTTTTATCATATAACATTGTTCTTGTGTTATTGTTTGTATCACATAAAATTGTTCTTGTGTTATTGTTAGTATCGTGTAATACTGTTCTTGTGTTATAATTTGGATCTTAAAACATTGTTCTTGTGTTATTGTTTTATCGTCTAACATTGTTCTTATGTTATTGTTTGTATCACATAAAATTGTTCTTGTGTTATTGTTAGTATCGTGTAATATTGTTCTTGTGTTATATTTTATCGTATAACATTGTTCTTATGTTTTAGTTTGTATCTTATAACATTGTTCTTGTGTTATAGTTTATATCTTAT
>NW_013898160.1:0-257 GCF_000517525.1 Limulus polyphemus
CTAAAGTTTCAAAATGATTCAATGTCTGATTACAATCCCAGAAATCTGTGATATTGATGGTACCAGTACGATCCTAAAGTTTTAAAATGATTCAGTGTCTGATTACAATCCTAGTAATCTGTGATATTTATGGTATCAGTACGATCCTAAAGTTTAAAATGATTCAGTGTCTGATTACAATCCCGGTAATCCGTGATATTGATGGTATCAGTACAATCCTAAAGTTTTAAAATGATTCAGTGTCTGATTACAATCCT
>NW_013898161.1:0-809 GCF_000517525.1 Limulus polyphemus
AATAAGAAGAAACAATATTCAAAGATAATGTGCACTGTCAGTAAGAAAACACAAGATTTAACAATAATGTGTCCTGTCAAAAAGAAGACAGAAAATTTAACGATACTAAGTACTGTCAATAAGAAGACACAAGATTTAACGATACTATGCACTTTTAATAAGAAGACACAAGATTTAACTGTACTGAGTACTGTCAATAAGAAGACACAAGATATAACAATACTGTGTACTCTCAATAAGAAGACACACGATTTAGCAGTACACAGTATCGTTAAATCTTGTGTCTTTTTCTGGATAGTACACAGTATTGTACACATTATCGTTGAATATTGTGTCTTCTTATTGACAGTACACAGAATCGTTAAATCTTGTGTCCTCTTATTGACAAGACACATTATTGTTAAATCTTGTGATTTCTTACTGACTGTACATAGTATTGTTAAATCTTGTTTCTTCATGTCAATAAGAAGACACAAGATTTTACGATACTGTGTACTGTCAATAAGAAGACACAATATTTAAAGATACTGTGTACTGTCAATAAGAAGAGACAATATTCGACGATAATGTGTACTGTCAATAAATCTTGTGTCTTCTTATTGACAGTACACAGTATCGGTATCGTTGTGTACTTTCAATAAGAAGACATAAGATTTAACAATACTGTATACTATCAATAAGAAGATACACCATTTAGCAATACTGTGTACTATCAATAAGAAGATACACCATTTAGCAATACTGTGTACTATCCAATAAAAGACACAAGATTTAACGATACTGTGTGCTGTCAATAAGTAGACACAAGA
>NW_013898162.1:0-254 GCF_000517525.1 Limulus polyphemus
GGATAGTCCTCGAGTAGCCCAGTCCGTCAATTAAAAACTAGGTACTTCTAGCACAGATAGTCCTCGAGTAGCTTTACTCGACTAACCCAGTTCGTCAATTAAAAACTAGGTACTTCTAGCACAGATAGTCCTCGAGTAGCTTTACTCGACTAACCCAGTTCGTCAATTAAAAACTAGGTACTTCTAGCACAGATAGTCCTCGAGTAGCCCAGTTCGTCAATTAAAAACTAGGTACTTCTAGCACAGATAGTCCT
>NW_013898163.1:0-257 GCF_000517525.1 Limulus polyphemus
GGAGTAATTATAATAAGATGTGTAGTAATTATAATAAGGTGTGTAGTAATTATAATAACATGTGTAGTAATTATAATAAGATGTGTACTAATTATAATAAGATGTGTAGTAATTATAATAAGATGTGTACTAATTATAATAACATGTGGACTAATTATAATAAGATGTGTACTAATTATAATAACATGTGGACTAATTATAATAACATGTGGACTAATTATAATAACATGTGGACTAATTATAATAACATGTGTACT
>NW_013898164.1:0-257 GCF_000517525.1 Limulus polyphemus
CGTAATTAGTCCAGCCTTCTAATGATGTAAGTTATTAGTCCAGCCTTCTAATGATGTATGTTATTAGTCCAGCCTTCTAATGATGTAAGTTATTAGTCCAGCCTTCTAATGATGTAATTAGTCCAGCCTTCTAATGATGTATGTTATTAGTCCAGCCTTCTAATGATGTAAGTTATTAGTCCAGCCTTCTAATGGTGTAATTAGTCCAGCCTTCTAATGATGTAAGTTATTAGTCCAGCCTTCTAATGACGTAATTA
>NW_013898165.1:0-257 GCF_000517525.1 Limulus polyphemus
GAATCAACTACATACAATTGAGCAAACATGCTAGATATTACTTCAGATTCCACCTCATATAACTTAGGAAACACGCTAAATATTATTTCTGAATCCACTACATATAACTCAACAAACATCCTATATATTACTTGTGGATCAACTACATATAACTGAACAAAAAACCTACATATTACTGTGATGTAGTAATTGATATAATACACGGACACGAATAAGAATGCTTGATAAGTTCTAGTGATTGATATAAGTCATGGACA
>NW_013898166.1:0-258 GCF_000517525.1 Limulus polyphemus
AGGACTGACCGTAACACAATATAACGCCCCCACCGCTGACAGGGCGAGCACGTTTTGGTGGGACGGGGATTCGTACCTGCGACCTTTAGATTGCGAGTCAAGCACTCTAACCACCTGGCCATGCCGTGGTAACTGATATTCCACTGAACAGTACACAGCGTGATCACAAGTAAATAGACACCACCTTTTCAGAAAAAAAAATGAAATATTTCAGTCATATTCACATGAATTGATATATTTATAATTTAATTAGTATCT
>NW_013898167.1:0-257 GCF_000517525.1 Limulus polyphemus
TAGATTTAACAATACTGTGTACTCGTCAATAAGAAGACACAAGATTTAACGATACTGTGTACTGTCAATAAGAAGACACAAGATTTAACGATACTGTGTACTGTCAATAAGAAGACACAAGATTTACGATACTGTGTACTGTCAATAAAAAGCACAAGATATAACGATAGTGTGTACTGTCAATAAGAAGACACAAGTATTTAACGATACTCTGTACTGTCAAAAAGAAGACACAAGATTTAACGATACTGTGTACT
>NW_013898168.1:0-255 GCF_000517525.1 Limulus polyphemus
TTTCTGTTTTAATATTAACTAACAATAACATAGATCACTCCGTACAGATTATAATCCAGAGAGTAGATTTTTTATTGTATGATCTTTACTTTCTGTTTTAATATTAACAACAATAACATAGATCACTCCGTACAGATGATAATCCAGAGAGAGATATTTCATTGTATTATCTTTACTTTCTATTTTAATATTAACAGCAATAACATAGATCACTCCATACAGATGATAATCCAGAGAGAAATATTTCATTGTATG
>NW_013898169.1:0-479 GCF_000517525.1 Limulus polyphemus
TGTACATTACAACACTACTAATATACCTATCTAGTGTACACTACAACACACCTAATATACCTATCTAGTGTACACTACAACACTACTAATCTATCTATCTACTGTACACTACTAATATACCTATCTAGTGTACACTACAACACTACTAATCTATCTATCTACTGTACACTACTAATATACCTATCTAGTGTACACTACAACACTACTAATCTACCTATATAGTGTACACTACAACACTACTAATCTACCTATCTAGTGTACATTACAACACTACTAATATACCTATCTAGTGTACACTACAACACTACCTAATATACCTATCTAGTGTACACTACAACACTACTAATCTATCTATCTACTGTACACTACTAATATACCTATCTAGTGTACACTACAACACTACTAATCTATCTATCTACTGTACACTACTAATATACCTATCTAGTGTACACTACAACACTACTAATCTACCTATATAG
>NW_013898170.1:0-391 GCF_000517525.1 Limulus polyphemus
GTTCACTTAAATACAATCTTAAATATTTTAAAGGGTTATTTAGATATTAGAAATTAATTACATTTAAGCAAAAATGAAACGAAAAGAATTAATATATTCCATTACTAAAACTAGTGAATGCGGAATGGAAATCCTAGGATATCGTGCTAACTGAGATATTTCAAAGGACCTCCTTCGCTCATTATATTAGAAGCTTAGTAATGTGTTATTTCCGTGAGAAAAGAAAGAAAGAATCCATGAATGACGTATAGGCCTAACACTACGGAGAAAATAGCGAATAGTAAAATAGAATAGAGTTTTCCTGAACGCTCGGCTACCGAATGGTGCAAGTGATATTAAACTAAAGAATATTCTTATAAATGATAAAAACTTTTACTCATCACTATTAACC
>NW_013898171.1:0-257 GCF_000517525.1 Limulus polyphemus
CCAACAACATGTGAACCAATAACAACAACCAAAGCTCCTCCTGCCAATGTTTGAAACATACCATCAACATGTGAACCAAAAACAATAACTAACGCTTCTCCTGCCAATGTTTCAAACATACCATCAACATGTGATAAATCAATAATAACAACCAAAGCTTCTCCTGCCAATATTTCAAACATACCATCAACATGTGATGAACCAATAACAACAACCAAAGCTTCTCCTGCCAATGTTTCAAACATACCATCAACATG
>NW_013898172.1:0-257 GCF_000517525.1 Limulus polyphemus
TTAGTGTAGGTAGATGATTTTCGAACCTACTTTAAACACAATACCTATTCTTCCATTAGTGTAGGTAGATTATTTTCGAACCTACTTTAAACACAATACCTATTCTTCCATTAGTGTAGGTAGATGATTTTCGAACCTACTTTAAACACAATACCTATTCTTCCATTAGTGTAGGTAAGTTATTTTCGAACCTACTTTAAACACAATACCTATTCTTCCATTAGTGTAGGTAAGTTATTTTCGAACCTACTTTAAAC
>NW_013898173.1:0-572 GCF_000517525.1 Limulus polyphemus
TAATACTGTGTACTGTCAATAAGAAGACACAATATTCAACGATATTGTGTACTGTCAATAAGAAGACACAAGATTTAACGATACTGTGTACTGTCAGTAGAAAAACACAAGATTTAAAAATATTGTGTCCTCTCAATAAAAAGACACACGATTTAAGAATACTGTGTATTGTCAATATGAAGACACAAGATTTAACGATACTGATGATTGTCAATAAGAAGACGCAAGATTTATCGATACTGTGTACTGTCAATAAATCTTGTGTCTTTTTCACGATACTGTGTACTGTGAAGAAGAAGACACAAGATTTAACGATACTGTGTACTGTCAATAAGAAGACACAAGATTTAACGATAATGTGTACTGTCAATAAGAAGATACAAGATTTAACGATACTGTGTACTGTCAATAAGAAGACACAAGATTTATAAATACTGTGTACTATCAATAAGAACTCACAAGATTTAACAATACTGTGTACTGTCAATAAGAAGACACAATTATTCAACGATAATGTGTACTGTCAGTAAAAAAACACAAGATTTAAAAATATTGTGTCCTCTCAATAAAAA
>NW_013898174.1:0-256 GCF_000517525.1 Limulus polyphemus
CCATCATAGTTTTGATGCTATCTGTTGTATTATAGTCAGTTTTGTTACTGAAACAATACTTTCTATCATAGTTTGATGCTATCTATTGTATTATAGTCAGTTTTGTTACAGAAACAATACTCTCCATCATAGTTTTGATGCTATCTGTTGTATTATAGTCAGTTTTGTTACTGAAACAATACTTCCATCATAGTTTTGATGCTATCTGTTGTATTATAGTCAGTTTTGTTACTGAAACAATACTTTCATCATAGTT
>NW_013898175.1:0-257 GCF_000517525.1 Limulus polyphemus
ACGAGTGCGTTGGTAGGAAGGCGATGGTAAGGCTGGAAACGTCTGATTGCAGTCTTCTTCAAAGACTGGTTCTTCTGTATTGTAGTAAAAATGTTGAAAACATGGGAACTGGTACTGGACATTTTCGTCGAACATATGGTATCGGTACTGTAATCGTAGGATGAAAGAGACTGTCTAGATGATTAGTGAAGCAATGTGCGAATGTCGTCGACCATGGAATAGCTCTGCCTTTCGTAGTGCCAACCTAAACATTCACG
>NW_013898176.1:0-452 GCF_000517525.1 Limulus polyphemus
CGCGCAGATTGTGTTGAAACCACGTGCCAAGGGAACGTTCAAATATACAATAATACACAGTTATTCACTACTAACTGGAATACCCGTCTTCTGAACGGAAGTTGTGTAAATTCAAAATTAATGAAAGGTTTTCTTAGGACATGAAAAGTTCCTTCCCTGATATGTAATTGTAAAAAACGCTCATAAAAACTGCAAAACACAAAATGTGACACCGCAGCTTTACATGCGTCTCCGCCTAGACCCAACAAACCTTCATACCAGATTTGGTGAAGATCCATCAGCAGGGACGAAGCAGTGGAAAAAAAGCTCATAAAAACTGCAAAACACAAAATGTGAAACCGCAGCTTTACATGCATCTCCGCCTAGACCCAACAAACCTTCATACCAGATTTGGTGAAGATTCATCAGCAGGGACGAAGCAGTGGAAAAAAAGCTACATAAAAACTGCAAAA
>NW_013898177.1:0-257 GCF_000517525.1 Limulus polyphemus
GGTTAATGTTACCAGGAACATATCATTATAATCAGGGAGACAGGTCAATGTTACCAGCAACATGTCTCATTATAATCAGGAAGACAGGTCAATGTTACCAGGAACATGTCTCATTATAATCAGGAAGACAAGACAATGTTACCAGGAACATGTCCTAATAACCAGGAAGACAGGTCAATGTTACAAGGAACATGTTTCATTATAATCAGGAAGACTTGTCAATGTTACCAGGAACATGTCTCATTATACTCAGGAAG
>NW_013898178.1:0-461 GCF_000517525.1 Limulus polyphemus
AGAATTATAACACATCTGTCTTTACATATGGATGTAATACAAACAGCGATCGTAGAGAATTATAACACGTCTGTCTTTACATATGGATGTAGATCGCTGTTTGTATGTAGAGAATTCTAACACATCTGTCTTTACATATGGATGTAGATCGCTGTTTGTATGTATAGAATTATAACACATCTGTCTTTACATATGAATGTAGATCGCTGTTTGTATGTAGAGAATTCTAACACGTCTGTCTTTACATATGGATGTAGATCGCTGTTTGTATGTATAGAATTATAACACATCTGTCTTTACATATGAACCATGTTCATATGTAAAGGCAGACGTGTTATAATTCTCTACATACAAACAGCGATCTACATCCATATGTAAAGACAGATGTGTTAGAATTCTCTACATACAAACAGCGATCTACAAGTAATTCTCTACATACAAACAGCGATAACACGTCTGTC
>NW_013898179.1:0-257 GCF_000517525.1 Limulus polyphemus
ATACGTATGTTACTTTCATGGTTAAATAAACTGATAGATTGACACTTTCATAGTTAAATAAACTGATAGATTGACAGGCGTATGTTACTTTCATGGTTAAATAAACTGATAGATTGACACTTTCATAGTTAAATAAACTGATAGATTGACACTTTCATAGTTAAATAAACTGATAGATTGACACTTTCATAGTTAAATAAACTGATAGATTGACAGACGTATGTTACTTTCATAGTTAAATAAACTGATAGATTGAC
>NW_013898180.1:0-495 GCF_000517525.1 Limulus polyphemus
ATCTAACTATTGTTACAGCTTATACACTATCAGTTAGACTACTCCTAAGTATTGTTACAGCTTATATACTATCAGTTAGACTATCTAACTATTATTACAGCTTATGTACTATCATTACTATCATAGTCTAACTGATAGTATATAGGCTGTAATAATAGTTAGATAGTCTAACTGATAGTATATAAGCTATAATAATAGTTAGCTAGTCTAACTGATAGTATATAAGCTGTAACAATAGTTAGATAGTCTAAATGATAGTAATGATAGTACATAAGCTGTAATAATAGTTAGATAGTCTAACTGATAGTATATAAGCTGTAACAATACTTAGATAGTCTAACTGATAGTGTATAAGCTGTAACAATAGTTAGATAGTCTAATTTATTGTTACAGCTTATGTACTGTCATTACTATCAGTTAGATATCTAACTATTATTACAGCTTATGTACTATCATTACTATCAGTTAGACTATCTAATTATTGTTACAGCTTAT
>NW_013898181.1:0-257 GCF_000517525.1 Limulus polyphemus
CAAGCTGTTGTTCTGCAGTCTGATGATGAAAACATTTCAAAGTGTAATATTATGTCACTAAACTTAGGATGTGTACCTTCTAGTTGAACAAAGGTAAAAGACCATCATAGGATGTGTACCTTCTAGATGAACAAAGGTAAAATACCATCAGAGGATGTGTACCTTCTAGCAGAACAAACGAAAAAGACCATCAGAGGATGTGTACCTTCTAGTTCAACAAAGGTAAAAGACCATCAGAGGATGTGTACCTTCTAGTG
>NW_013898182.1:0-256 GCF_000517525.1 Limulus polyphemus
TCTTCCCTCTAGTCTTACACCGCTAAATTAGGAACGGCTAGCGCAGATAGCCCTCGTGTAGCTTTGCGCGAAATTCAAAAACAAACAAACTCTAATATTTTATTTCTAAAAAAAAAAAAAATTTTTGCAAAAAACACTACGTAAGGAAAGACAATTTTTTAGAAATACAACACAATAATATTGGGGAGATAATTATATATATCTGACACAGAAACGCATGACACCTAGGTGGTTTGAGCGCTCGACTCGCAATCTG
>NW_013898183.1:0-256 GCF_000517525.1 Limulus polyphemus
AGTTTTCGCACTATGAAATATTCACATGGCACAGTTTCCACACAATAAAATGTTCACATGGCACAGTTTCCACACAATAAAATGTTCACGTGGCACAGTTTCCACACAATAAAATGTTCACGTGGCACAGTTTCCACACAATAAAATGTTCACGTGGCACAGTTTCCACACAATAAAATGTTCACGTGGCACAGTTTCCACACAATAAAATGTTCACGTGGCACAGTTTCCACACAATAAAATGTTCACGTGGCAC
>NW_013898184.1:0-490 GCF_000517525.1 Limulus polyphemus
GCCTTACTTTGTACAACAACTCCACGAACACCTAGGTGTTACTCTAGTTACCGAATTTATAACCACCATACTCATTATTAGCCTTACATGGTACAACTACTCCGTGAACACCTAGGTATAACTCTAGTTACAGAATTTATATCCACCATACTCATCTTTAGCCTTGCTTGGAACAATTACTCCATGAACACTTAGGTTTAACTCTTGTTACCGAATTTATAACCCCCATAGTCAATTTTAGCGTTATTTGGTACAACAACTCCACGAGAGTTACACCTAGGAAAGTTATCGAATTTGTAACCACCATACTCATCTGTAGCGTTATTTTGTACAACAACTCCATGAACACCTAGGTGTAACTCAAGTTATCGAATTTGTAACCACCATACTCATCTGTAGCGTTATTTTGTACAACAAATCCACGAACACTTAGGTCTAACTCTAGTTACCGAATTTGTAACCACCATACGCGTCTTTAGCGTTATTTGGT
>NW_013898185.1:0-338 GCF_000517525.1 Limulus polyphemus
GTTTGAGAACAACAAAGGCCGACTTCCAGTAAGTGTTAAAAGGGAGGTTGAAATAACCAGGTGTCATCAAGCTGAACTCAGAGTGACTGAAGGAGTTGATGATGGTGAAGTGGAATCAGGTATAGATATTCAATTGATTTTCTAAAAACAAGTGTTTTGTGCCCTTCCGGGGAGAAGATGTCTAGCTTAAGCCCTGTGACAAAGAACTATTGAGCACAATGGGACTAGTTGAAGCTTGAAGATGGTATTCTTCTCCAGGGAGATGGGAAACTGCAGATGGAAAAGTGACGACCTGGCAAACAGTTATACCGAGAAAGTTACGGGAAGTTGTGCTGCGT
>NW_013898186.1:0-257 GCF_000517525.1 Limulus polyphemus
TGGCTAAATTTACATCTAACAGTATCATGTCTTAAGCCTAATAATCTACTTTATTTTCGATATATACTATCACTTGCATTTATTATGCTGAAGAACAGCAAACTGTAACTAAATTTTCCCAAAAGACGGAACTGTTTCAAATTCTACTAATATATTGAATATTTATTTAAAATTGACAGAAAATATACTTTCTTAATAAGTTCAAAGCTTAAACAGTTTGTTACGTTTCATGCTAATTCAATTTGTTGATGGTGTGC
>NW_013898187.1:0-345 GCF_000517525.1 Limulus polyphemus
CCCATAGATAGAGGCTATGGGTCTTTAATTTGAACAGATACTTTAAACCTTTCCCATAGATAGAGGCGTTGGGTCTTTAATTTGAACAAATACTTTAAACCTTTCCCATAGATAGAGGCATTGGGTCTTTAAATTGAACAAATACTTTAAACTTTTCCAATAGACAGAAACATTGGGTCTTTAATTTAAACAGATACTTTAAACCTTTCCCATAGATAGAGGCATTGGGTCTTTAATTTGAACAAATACTCTAAACCAATGCCTCTGTCTATGGGAAAGGTTTAAAGTATCTGTTCAAATTAAAGACCCAATGCCTCTGTCTATGGGAAAGGTCTTTAATTTGAA
>NW_013898188.1:0-257 GCF_000517525.1 Limulus polyphemus
GTCACGTACACAGTTTGTACGATGACAATCCTGAATTCTTCCTGGATAGAGATGCAACAAATGTAGCTATGCTGTCACAGGTACAGAAGGATGTGGATCATGTAGTCACGTACACACTTTGTACGTTGACAATCCTGAACTCTTCCTTAGATAGAGATGCAACAAATGTAGCTATGCTGTCACAGGTACAGAAGGATGTGGATCATGTAGTCACGTACACACTTTGTACGTTGACAATCCTGAACTCTTCCTGGATA
>NW_013898189.1:0-255 GCF_000517525.1 Limulus polyphemus
TAGAAACAAAAAAACTTACCGATTTGGGATCCGGATAAGAACCTCTCTGTAACTTGGAATAGAAACAAAAAACTTACCGATTTGGGATCCGGATAAGAACCTCTCTGTAACTTGGAAAATATCAGAATTCCAAAGACCAGTAAGCCGAAATTTTCATCATCAACTTGGACTTAGAAACAAAACTTACCGATTTGGGATCCGGATAAGAACCTCTCTGTAACTTGGAATAGAAACAAAAAAACTTACCGATTTGGG
>NW_013898190.1:0-257 GCF_000517525.1 Limulus polyphemus
GTAGTCTTCTTATCATATAAACTCCACCTTTTGGATTATTTTTACTCTAGGTTAACGAAAGTTCATTTTTTTAGCATTTATAGTGAGATAATGTTTTTTGTCAATTATATAATGTTTCAATGTTGTGTTTTCCGACGAAATAAGCACTATCGGGTATTTTTCTATTAATTTTGCGTCAAAAAAACACTTTTTTCCATTTTCCTAAAAAATTCATATTTTCACCTAAAACAAAAAGCTATAGCCCATGTTTTTTTCCC
>NW_013898191.1:0-266 GCF_000517525.1 Limulus polyphemus
CGAGAAGCAGAAGTAGCGAAATGAACCCCTTCAATTTTATCAAATATTATATGACTTCAGTTTTCGATTTGCTTTCTTTCTACCGATAACTAGTGATTTACGCAACTTGTCTTCAGCTAACTTTCGTTGGAAGTGACTTCGGTACGATGTCATGTGTTTTTTAGTGATGAATTATAAATGCAAGAAGGAGTATTCAAAATTCCTATTCATATGCAAAACGTGGGTTACATACGACCACGAGTATCTCATTTTAGACCGAATAGTCA
>NW_013898192.1:0-257 GCF_000517525.1 Limulus polyphemus
TAGAATATGTAGAGTATTTATTCCACCAGGGATAGGGTACAGTGTGTATAGTATTTATTACACCGGGAATAGGGTACACTATGTAGAGTATTTACTGCACCAGGGAAAGGGTACAGCATGTAGAGTATTTACTACAACAGAGATAAGGTACAGTATGTAGAGTATTTATTCTACAACAGGGATAGGGAACAGTATGTAGAGTATTTACTACACTAGGCATAGGGTACAGTATGTGGAGAATTTACTGCACCAGAGAT
>NW_013898193.1:0-257 GCF_000517525.1 Limulus polyphemus
CTCATTACCTAGGAAGAACATTGGATTGTTGAAAAGGGTTTAAAGGAGGGTTACTAGAATGGTTCTTGGGATGGAGGGGTTGTCATACGAAGAGAGGTTGGAATTTCCCAAATTATTTTCTCTTGAAAAAAGAAGAGTTAGAGGGGATCTGATTGAAGTGTTTAAGATTGTAAAGGTAATTGATAGTCTTGATGCATCATCTATTTTGACACTTAATAGTGAAAATGGTAGGACTAGGGGACACAAGTTTAAATATT
>NW_013898194.1:0-256 GCF_000517525.1 Limulus polyphemus
CATAGACACTTGTGTGCTTGGCATTTTACACCTAGCTGTTGGGACTTTCAAGATGGGGGTTGGTGGGCGTCCCTCAACACCAACCACTACTGGTCTCCTTGAGGCCGACTTGTTGGTAATATTCTTCCTACACTGGCTCCTCAAATGTCCGTGCTTTCCACAGTTCCAACGACTTTTCTGGATACCAGCCTTTCCTGCTGTGACACCTCCCCTGTGTTGAAGTTGCCAGCATTGAGCTCTTCTGTGCCCAAGTTTG
>NW_013898195.1:0-257 GCF_000517525.1 Limulus polyphemus
TATCTTAACGATATTTGAAAATATATCGATATCTTAACGATATTTGAAACATATCGATATCTTAACGATATTTGAAAACATATCGATATCTTAACGATATTTGAAAATATATCGATATCTTAACGATATTTGAAAACATATCGATATCTTAACGATATTTGAAAACATATCGATATCTTAACGATATTTGAAAATATATCGATATCTTAACGATATTTGAAAACATATCGATATCTTAACGATATTTGAAAATATAT
>NW_013898196.1:0-257 GCF_000517525.1 Limulus polyphemus
ACAGTATTGTTAAATCTTGTGTCTTCTTATTGACAGTACTCAGTATTGTTAAATCTTGTGTCTTCTTATTGAGAGTACACAGTGTTGTTAAATCTTGTGTCTTCTTATTGACAGTACACAGTACCGTTAAATCTTGTGTCCTCTTATTGAAAGTACACAGTATTGTTAAATCTTGTGTCTTCTTATTGACAGTACTCAGTATTGTTAAATCTTGTGTCTTCTTATTGAGAGTACACAGTATTGTTAAATCTTGTGTG
>NW_013898197.1:0-254 GCF_000517525.1 Limulus polyphemus
TTTAACCGATTATATCTATCAACATTATAATTCTACACTACCCCTCACTTCAACCGATTATATCTATCAACATTATATTCTACACTGCTCCTCATTTCAACCGGTTATATATATCAACATTAGAATTCTACGACTGCTCCTCACTTCAACCGATTATATATATCAACATTAGAATTCTACGCTACCTCTCACTTCAACCAGTTATATATACAAACATCATAATTCTACACTACCAGTGAGTAATTGATCTGCAG
>NW_013898198.1:0-254 GCF_000517525.1 Limulus polyphemus
GAGAATTCATTTTTCAACACCGGTGACAATTCTGTTCAAAAATGGTTCACGCGCATTACGCGCCAGAAGAGACGAAGCGACGTTCACACGTTGAAAACGATGATCATTTGAGAGTTCGTGAGGCATGTTTACGTTATTGTATCATGAGAGACATGCAATTTACTAGGGTCGATCTCACAAGTGTGTTGCTCTGGGTTAGACTCAACAAGCGTCTTCAGAGCATCAATATCAATTCTAACATGTCGGCCCCTGCC
>NW_013898199.1:0-256 GCF_000517525.1 Limulus polyphemus
TTTGCACACCATGCTCGCTTACAATGTGACCTAAGTAAAGCACCTCTTTCTGGAACAAGTGGCCTTTCTTGGGATGGGATTTGAGGTTTGCTGCTTTCAAACGCTTGAATACTTTCTCCAGGTGGGGCATTTCCTCATCAAACATTCTTGCAAATACAATGACATCATACAGGTACACTAGGGCTATCCTCCATTGTAGGCCTTCCAGTACTCTTTCCATTAACCTCTTAAATGTTGCTGGAGCATTGCTAAGCAC
>NW_013898200.1:0-256 GCF_000517525.1 Limulus polyphemus
ATATCTGGAGAATATGGTGGGTGGGGGAGAATTTCCTAACCCAACTCCATAATCTTGTGTTGCGTCAAACGTGACACATGTGGACGTGCATTGTCATGGAGAAGAAGAAGAACACCTTTCCGATTGACTAGTGAAGGGCGTTTATGATGAAGGGCTTGATTTAAATGTTCCAGTTGCTGACTATAGATCTCTGCATTGACAGTTCGCTGTGGATCGAGGAGTTCGAAATGAATTACTCCTTTTATATCCCACCAAA
>NW_013898201.1:0-253 GCF_000517525.1 Limulus polyphemus
AGGAAAGATGTTGATCCACGATTGTTAGGGTTAAGAGCTATTGAGTGGCGAGTGCAAGGTCTTTACACGAATTAGGCTTAGCACTCTGAACTGAAAGAGTTTGTGATTTTTATATTCTTTTGCATTTAAATTTGTAGTTTTAAGTTCAATAATTTAGTGTAATTGTATATTTAATTCATAATAATAATATGATTCAGTATTTAGAATGATAAACTTGTGTGATTGATGTAATACTACTAGTACCACATAAGAA
>NW_013898202.1:0-257 GCF_000517525.1 Limulus polyphemus
GGCAAGTTTTATAGTCGGAACAAAATCAAATGTTATCAAGAACAGGTTGCAGACTAAAAAAAAGCAAACGTTATCAAGGAAAGGTTATACTTTCAAAACAGAAATAAATGTTATCAAGGGCAAGTTGTATAGTCGGAAAAAGAACAAATATTATCAAGAATAGGTTGCATAGTTAAATTAAAACTAACGTTATGAAGGAAAGGTTGTGTTGTCAAAACAAAAACAAATGTGATCAAGGGCAAGTTGTATAGTCGGAA
>NW_013898203.1:0-439 GCF_000517525.1 Limulus polyphemus
ACATGAAAAGTTTCATCCAACCCATGTGTTTTTGTTTGTTTTTGTAGTTGGCTGTTCGACAAACGGTAGTCCTACATGTAAAGTTTCATCCAACCCATTCGTTTAAGCTTTTTGTTTGTTTCTTTCTGTAGCTGGCTGGTCGACAAACGGCAGTCCTACATGTAAAGTTTCATCCAACCCATGTGTTTTTGTTTCTTTCTGTAGCAGGCTGTTGACAAACAGCAGTCTTACATGTAAAGTTTCATCCAACCCATGTGTTTTTGTAGCTGGCTGTTCGACAAACGGCAGTCCTACATGAAAAGTTTCAATCCAACCCATGTGTTTTTGTTTGTTTCTGTAGCTGGCTGTTCGACAAACGGCAGTCCTACATGAAAAGTTTCATCCAACCCATGTGTTTAAGCTTTTTGTTTCTTTCTTTCTGTAGCTGGCTGTTCGACAT
>NW_013898204.1:0-255 GCF_000517525.1 Limulus polyphemus
TATAGACAAGGTCGTAAACTGCATTTTTATACACGTAGACAAGGTTGCAAGCTTCCATTTTATACACGTAGACAAGGTCGCAAGCTTCCATTTTATACATGTAGACAAGGTCGCAAGCTTCCGTTCTATACACGTAGACAAGGTCATAAGCTTCCGTTTTATACACGTAGACAAGGTCATAAGCTTCCGTTTTATACACGTAGACAAGGTCGCAAATTTCCGTTTTATACACGAAAACAAAGTCGTAAACTTCCG
>NW_013898205.1:0-257 GCF_000517525.1 Limulus polyphemus
ATCATGACGTTGTGATGGTCAATCCTACTATTCGTTGGTAAAGAGTTGGCGGTGGGTGGTGACGGCTAGCTGCATTCCCTCTAGTCTTACACTGCTAAATTAGGGACGGCTAGCGCAGATAGCTCTCGTGTAGCTTTGCGCGAAATTCAAAAACAAACAAACAAGCCTCTTGATAATACGGCGCTTCTTTGAATAATAACTATATGCTGTACTTGTATGCCACTACCTCCGACGAGAACTTTCTATCGATAATAAGA
>NW_013898206.1:0-256 GCF_000517525.1 Limulus polyphemus
GATGCCCGTTGTGATCAGAGCACAGATAGCCCATTGTGTAGCTTTGTTCATAACTTCAACAAAGAAACAATACAAAACTCCAGCTAGCTAACAGAGTAGTCCACCGCAAAGAAAGATAAAGTGTTTTTTCTGTGTCAATGTTCAAGCTTTAATTGTGACTTTCTTCCTGTTTATTTTCTTTCTCCTCCAACAACTGCTGTAATTTCTCTTCTTGTTTATTTTCTTTCTCCTCCAACAACTGCTGTAATTTCTCTTC
>NW_013898207.1:0-257 GCF_000517525.1 Limulus polyphemus
GTCCTGACGTGTGAGTTTTTGGTTGTGGATGTGGGCACAATGTTCTTTGATGGCTCCATTTTGTAGGTGCATTGTTAGGCATCTTGACAGGGTTGTGGTAGTCATTCCGATGTTGGAGGCATTTGCCAGGAGCTCGCAGTCTCCTTTATTACACTTGTACTCGTAAAATGACGTTCACTTGCTGTAGATCTGTTGTCTTTTTAGCAGGGCTGTTTTTCACGATAAGGTCCGTCCAATTAACGCCTTCCACGAGCTAG
>NW_013898208.1:0-255 GCF_000517525.1 Limulus polyphemus
GCAGATGGGAAAGTGACGACCTGGCAAACGGTTATACTGAGAAAGTTACGGGAAGTTGTGCTGCGTCAATCCCATGATACTGTAACAGGAGGACATCTCAGAGTTAAGAAAACATTGAGTCACCTACGACAGAGATTTTACTGGATAGGTATGAGACAAGATGTGGAAGAATGGTGCAGAATATGCAGTACATGATGTGCTAAAAGGTGACCCAAGCATAAGGGACGTGCGCCAATGAAGTTATATCAAGTTGGT
>NW_013898209.1:0-321 GCF_000517525.1 Limulus polyphemus
CTTGGTTACTGTATAAGATATTACCTAATCAAGAGTAAAACTCAGTTACTCGGGGGCTAGTGTATAAGATATTAACTAATCAAGAGTAAAACGTAGTTATTCTTGGGCTACTGTATATGATATTACCTAATCAAGAGTAAAACTGAGTTACTCGTTGATACTGTATAAAATATTACCTAATCAAGAGTAAAACTGAGTTACTCTAGGCTACTGTATAATATATTACCTAATCAAGAGTAAAAATGAGTTACTCGGGGCTACTGAATAAGATATTGCCTAATCAAGAGTAAAACTCAGTTACTCGGAAGCTAGTGTATAAGA
>NW_013898210.1:0-252 GCF_000517525.1 Limulus polyphemus
ATTGATAGTACACAGTATTGTTAAATCTTGTGTCTTCTTATTGACAGTACACAGTATTGTTAAATCTTGCGTCTTCTTATTGACATTACACAGTATTATTAAATCTTGTGTCTTCTTATTGACAGTACATAGTATCATTAAATCTTGTGTCTTCTTAGTGGCAGTACACAGTATCGTTAAATCTTGTGTCTTCTTATTGACAGTACACAGTATCGTTAAATCTTGTGTCTTCTATTGACAGTACTAGTATCG
>NW_013898211.1:0-435 GCF_000517525.1 Limulus polyphemus
TACGAATTAGCAATACTGTGTACTATCTATAGAAAAGACACAAGATTTAACGATACTGTGTACTGTCAATAAGAAGACACAAGATTTAACGATACTGTGTACTGTCAATAAGAAGACACAAGATTTAACAATACTGCTAGTGTCTTCTTATTGACAGTACATAATATCGTTAAATCTTGTGTCTTTTATTGATAGTACACAGTATTGCTAAATCGTGTGTCTTCTTATTGATAGTACACAGTATTGTTAAATCTTGTGTCTTCTTATTGACAGTACACAGTATCGTTAAATCTTGTGTCTTCTTATTGAAAGTACACAATATCGTTAAATCTTGTGTCTTCTTATTGACAGTACACAGTATCGTTAAATCTTGTGTTTCTTATTGTACAGTTCTTCTTATTGACAGTACACAGTATTGTTAAATGAACAAGATTT
>NW_013898212.1:0-257 GCF_000517525.1 Limulus polyphemus
AATGAAACAGTAGAGGAGAGGGAAGCTCGCCACGTGATTGGCAACGAAAGGAACTATCGCGTTGTTCAACAACACAATCTGAGCTTGGGAGGGGAGGTAGTGCGAGTGGAGGTCTATAGAGCTCGCCAAGGTCAGGATGAGAGAAATTCCCGCCTGGCTGCTGACACCCAAAGACACCGTGTTACCAGGCAACTCGAGACCGACCAAGAGAGACCCGACAGAATCGCAGGACAGAGGACACAGCATGTACAAAAAAA
>NW_013898213.1:0-257 GCF_000517525.1 Limulus polyphemus
TCTACTGTCTTACAGATACTCTAACAGTTGAGCCGCTTCTACTGTCTTACAGATACTCTAACAGTTGAGCAGCTTCTACTGTCTTACAGATACTCTAACAGTTGAGTCGCTTCAACTGTCTTACAGATACTCTGACAGTTGAGTCGCTTCTACTGTCTTACAGATACTCTAACAGTTGAGTTGCTTCTACTGTCTTACAGATACACTAACAATTGAGCCACTTCTACTGTCTTACATATACTCTGACAGTTGAGTCG
>NW_013898214.1:0-257 GCF_000517525.1 Limulus polyphemus
CAACAAAATGTGGTTTCCCGAAGTTCCCAAAAACTGTATTTTAAATAACTTTTTCAAAGAATTCTCAAACAAGACTGTTAATATAGTCAACCAATCCCGTAAACTGAAAAGTAACCTCACAAGTAACGAGATCAAATCCATTTCCAATCTTAAACAGGACACAACCATTAAAATTCTAAAAGCTTATAAAGGCAACACCACTGTCATCATTAACAATTCAGAATACATCGACAAAATGAACGACATCTTTTCCGACA
>NW_013898215.1:0-257 GCF_000517525.1 Limulus polyphemus
CTTACTTTTTCCCACGAATTCTTCACCCACATGTAGACCTAGGCCTTTGCGTTTCATGAACCGATAACAACACGATGTATGACCAGTAAAATCTTCTAAACTGTTATCACATGCAATCCTCTTTGCTTTAAAAATTATCATATTTCTAGAAACGGATAGTCCTTGCCTTTTCTGATCCACAACCCATTCGTACAGTTTATTTTCGAGATCTTGCCATTTTGTTTTTTTCCTCGAAATTGCGTTTATCACTTTTAATC
>NW_013898216.1:0-257 GCF_000517525.1 Limulus polyphemus
CATAAACTTAAGCATCTGCTACCATCAATGTTTCATGTATATCTAGATAATCTTTAGAAATCTGCTAACATCAATGTTTCATGTATATCAAGATAATCTTTAGAAATCTGCTAACATCAATATTTTATTTATATCATATAATCTTAAATATCTGCTACCATCAATGTTTCATGTATATCATATAACCTTAAGTATCTACTACCATCAATGTTTCATGTATATCATATAAACTTCAGTATGTGCTAAAATCAATGCTT
>NW_013898217.1:0-257 GCF_000517525.1 Limulus polyphemus
ACTACCAAGGAAGTTTGTAATTGATTTTTATAAATAGACGTTTGGGAATAACAAAGGCCAAGTTCCAGTAACTGTTAAAAGAGAGGTTGAGCTGATTGGGTGCCATCGGGCTGAAGTCAAGCAGACTGAAAGAGTTGATGATGGTGAAGTGGAACTAAATATAGATATCAGGGCAGAACAGGAGAGGGACCAGGATTTGAAGCCAATGATTGATTTTTTAAAAGGAAGTGTTTCGTGCCCTGCTTGGGAGAAGGTGT
>NW_013898218.1:0-253 GCF_000517525.1 Limulus polyphemus
GATGAATTTTTGTCTTCTGTTATTGTTTGATGAATTTTCGTCTCCTGTTATTGTTTGATGAATATTTACCTTCTGTTATAATTTGATGAATTTTCGCCTTTTGTTATTGTTTGATGAATTTTTGTCTTCTGTTATTGTTTGATGAATTTTTGTCTTCTGTTATTGTTTGATGAATTTTCGCCTTTTGTTATTGTTTGATGAATTTCTGTCTTCTGTTATTGTTCGATGAATTTTCTGTCTTCTGTTATTGTTT
>NW_013898219.1:0-257 GCF_000517525.1 Limulus polyphemus
CTTGTGATCAGAGCAAGCTACCTCGATGATTTATATGTTTGAATATATTAATATTAACTTGTGATCAGAGCAAGCTACCTCGATGATTTATATGTTTGAATATATTAATATTAATTTCGGATCAGAACAAGCTACCTCGATGATTTATATGTTTGAATATATTAATATTAATTTCCGATCAGAACAAGCTACCTCGATGATTTATATGTTTGAATATATTAATATTAATTTCCTGATCAGAACAAGCTACCTCGATG
>NW_013898220.1:0-253 GCF_000517525.1 Limulus polyphemus
TTACAAATACACCACACCTGTTACCTACAAATACACCACACCTGTAGCCTACAAATAAACCACATCTCTAGCTTACAAATACACCACACCTGTTAGCTACAAATACACCACACGTGTAGCTTACAAATACACCACACCTCTAGCTTACAAATACACCACACCTGTTACCTACAAATACACCACACGTGTAGCTTACAAATACACCACACCTGTAGCCTACAAATACACCACACCTGTTACCTACAAATACACC
>NW_013898221.1:0-257 GCF_000517525.1 Limulus polyphemus
GTGACGGAACAGTGTGTGTAATTGAACTGAGTATTGTTGAGTCGAGCACGTGAGACGTTCGTTGAGAATTATAGCATTTGTTATAGTGCGACTGTTGAAAATAAGTGTATCACAAAGTTATATTCAGAAAGAATAAACCAGTTTTATTTAAGAAAGGACTTATATCGGTTTCTTCGGAAATAATTTTTACGGAAAATTAACTAACGAACGGAGACGTAACAATATATATAAAACAAAATTTTAGGTTTAAGGTACTT
>NW_013898222.1:0-410 GCF_000517525.1 Limulus polyphemus
GTGTGTGTGTGTGTAGTGTGTGTATATATATATATATATATATATATATATTGCGAACCGTGAGGTCTGTCTCCCATTTGAAAAGCTGCACACGCAGGCAAAGCTCAACAGTCACTTTTGAAATGATGGGAGAACAGGCACGAATAATGTTGATGCCAAATTTTATATCGCAAGCAGGATATTTTACATTAAATTGTTAGGAATTAATCACACTATCATTCACGTTTCAAAATATGACGTAACTTAAAGAATGAAAAATGTAGATTTACCGTATGTTATTGTTGAGCGGCTCTTAGCATGCATGAAATAATCAACAATTACTTTCCATGATGGGCGGTATAAGTAGCTCAGAGCTTTGGCTCCGAGTGAAACCAACAGTCCATGAAATAATTTAAACTGATAGATTACTT
>NW_013898223.1:0-251 GCF_000517525.1 Limulus polyphemus
AAGACCGGCCAGTCATATCCATCTGTATTAAAAGACCTACCACTCACTATCCATATATAATGATAGACCTACCAGCCACTATCCATCTGTATTAAAAGACCTACCAGCCACGTATCCATCTTTATTAAAGACCTACCAGCCACTATCCATATATAATAAAAGACCTACCAGTCACTATCCATCTATAATAAAGACCTACCAGCCACTATCCATCTGTATTAAAAGACCTACCAGTCACTATCCATCTGTAT
>NW_013898224.1:0-257 GCF_000517525.1 Limulus polyphemus
CTAAATGTGAGCAGACACTTAAAGAAGGGCATTGTTGGGTGTGTGCCAGGAGGTAGAGCCAGTTAATGTTAAAGCAAGAAATACAACTATAAAGAAAGGACATACACTGCCAGAACATGTAACTTACCTCTATAAGAAGAGCATAGTCCATTTGTAATCATCACAGGCTCTCCGGGTTAGAGAACTTTTGGCCAATTATGCAGACGTCTTTTCGAAAGGAGATCATGACCTTGGCTGCACAGACCTTGTGGTGCACA
>NW_013898225.1:0-253 GCF_000517525.1 Limulus polyphemus
GATGGGTTTAGACATGTATGTTTTATTGATGGGTTTAGACATGTGCGTTTTATTGATGCGTTTAGACATGAGTGTTTTATTGATGGGTTTAGACATGTGTGTTTTATTGATGGATTTAGAGATATGTGTTTTATTGATGGATTTAGATATGTATGTTTTATGGATGGGTTTAGACATGTGTATTTTATTGATGGGTTTTTGATATGTGTGTTTTATTGATGGGTTTAGCCATGTGTGTTTTATTGATGGATTT
>NW_013898226.1:0-257 GCF_000517525.1 Limulus polyphemus
TAAACTAGAATTTGTCGTCTTTGATAATGGTCATTTTAGTCCTTCTTACACTACATTTTATCGACTTTAATAACGGTCTTCTTAGTCCTTCTTACACTAGATTTTTTCGACTTTGATAATGGTCTTTTTAATTTTTCTTACACTAGATTTTCTTGACTTTGATAACAGCCATTTTAGTCCTTATTACTCTATATTTTGTTGACTTTTATAACTGTCTTTTTACTCCTTCTTACACTAAATTTTGTCCACTTTGATCA
>NW_013898227.1:0-256 GCF_000517525.1 Limulus polyphemus
ACTATCTACACATACATTACCTTCCACTCTTTTATATACCAGCCTACCCTATATCTAGTAATTACTAGAGCATTCCTGAAAGAACAAGATAGTTCTAGAAACTAGAGGGCCACGGTGGTCATGTGACTTGCTGACGCAACAATATCCAGGAGAAAACTTTGGTTTCTACCATATTTTGTTTGTACTTTTGCTTTCAGAGTGCATACAATCCTCAAGCATACCTCTTGTTATTTTTCTCATGCTCACCTTCAGTAAG
>NW_013898228.1:0-257 GCF_000517525.1 Limulus polyphemus
CAATCGCGCTAAACAAACGCTATAACGACGAACGTGCTCAATAATACTTCTGACTGCAGATCAGTTACTCACTATCTACACACACATTACATTCCCCTCTTTTATATACCAGCCTACCCTATATCTAGTAATTACTAGAGCATTCGCCAAAATACAGGATAGTTCTAGAAACGTGGCGTCACGGTGGTCATGTGACTCGCTGACGCAACACTGCCCCCTCCTTAATATTGTTCGTCCCGAACAATAACCACATATGA
>NW_013898229.1:0-257 GCF_000517525.1 Limulus polyphemus
AGTGAAGAAAAGTGACAAGAAGTAAAGAAGTGCAAATAAAAGTAAAAATGAAGAGGAAAGTATAAAACTCACTTTTTAAATTTTTGAATTATAGAAACATATACACCTGGAAAAAAGTTAAGCACCCCCGTGTTTTTTTCAAGTGATTCAGATTCGACGTTCTTGTGACTGATTATAAATTACCATTCAATCTAAACGTGTTTATCAAATGAAATTATGCATTATTGGGCACAAGAAAACAAGATTATCACCGTAAA
>NW_013898230.1:0-250 GCF_000517525.1 Limulus polyphemus
AAATATTGGAGGAAGGACTCTTGCCACTTTATTCCTCGAGTTTCGTGGACAAGAACACAATGTTGTTCCAGGAAGATGGAACACCGTGTCACGCTGCTAGAAACACTCAAAAATGGCAGGAAGAAAATGGTATCCAGAAATTGCCCTGGCCGAGCCAATCTCCTGACATGAACCCCATCGAAAACCTCTGGGCCATACTCGACCGACAAGTCAAGAAACAACAAAAACACCAACTTCGAGAGAGATCTAC
>NW_013898231.1:0-430 GCF_000517525.1 Limulus polyphemus
GTTTAAACTATTTCCATCAAGTGGGTAATAAATAACCAGTTGATATGATCTTGAGTTTAAACTATTTTCATCAAGTAAGTAATACATAACCAGTTGATATGATCTTGAGAAATAGTTTAAATTACTTGATAACTGGTTATGTATTACGATATGATCTTGAGAAATAGTTTAAACATCAAGTGAGTAATACATAACCAGTTGATATGATCTTGAGTTTAAACTATTTCCATTAAGTAAGTAATAAATAACCAGTTGATATGATCTTGAGTTTAAACTATTTCCACCAAGTAAGTAATACATAACCAGTTGATATGATCTTGAGATTAAACTATTTCCAATCAGTAATTAATAAATAACCAGTTGATATGATCTTGAGTTTAAACTATTTTCATCAAGTGAGTAATACATAACCAGTTGATAAGATCTTGAG
>NW_013898232.1:0-344 GCF_000517525.1 Limulus polyphemus
ACAACGTATATCTGATAGTTGGTCTGTAAAACTGTGACACAACGTATATCTGATAGTGGTTGGAACTAATCTGTAAAACTGTGACCGGTTGGAACTATCTGTAAAACTGTGACACAACGTATATTTGATAGTGGTTGGAACTGTCTGTAAAACTGTGACACAACGTATATCTGATAGTGGTTGGAACTATCTGTAAAACTGTGACACGACGTATATCTGATAGTGGTTGGAACTGTCTGTAAAACTGTGACACAACGTATATCTGATAGTGTTTGGATCTGTCTGTAAAACTGTGACACAACGTATATCTGATAGTGTTTAGAACTGTCTGTAAAACTGTGACC
>NW_013898233.1:0-256 GCF_000517525.1 Limulus polyphemus
GAACAGCTAGTAGTAAGTGGGACATGTGTATGGAATACAGTCAAATAGTTACGAGCAAGTGGGACATTTGTATGGAATACAGTCAAACAGTTACGAGTAAGTGGGACATGTGTATGGAATACAGTCAAACAGTTACGAGTAAGTGGGACATGTGTATGGAATACAGTCGAACAGCTAGTAGTAAGTGGGACATGTGTATGGAATACAGTCAAACAGTTACGAGTCAAGTAATTCGATAGTTTTAGTAGCAATAATT
>NW_013898234.1:0-255 GCF_000517525.1 Limulus polyphemus
CCACTTTCTATCTATAGTAAAAGACCTACCAGCTACTATCCATCTAGTAATAAAAGACCTACCAGCCACTATCCATCTGTAATAAAGACCTACCAGCCACAATCCATCTGTAGTAAAAGACTTACCAGCCACAATCCATCTATAGAAAAAGACCTATAAGCCACTCTCTATCTATAGTAAAAGACCTACCAGCCACTATCCATCTATAATAAAACACCAACCAGTCACTATCCATCTATAATAAAAGACTACCAG
>NW_013898235.1:0-257 GCF_000517525.1 Limulus polyphemus
ATTTACCAATCAGAAGGTAGGGTATCATAAACTTTGTATAGATTTCATTGGGTGAAATACACACACACTTGGTTTGGTCCCCTCTGGCTACACACTTTAAATCTCTTCTCTGCCATTGAAGAAACCATCATTAGTTATTTACCAATCAGAAGGTAGGGTATCATAAACTTTGTATAGATTTCATTAGGTGAAATACACACACACTTGGTTTGGTCACCTCTGGCTACACACTTTAAATCTCTTCTCTGCCATTGAAG
>NW_013898236.1:0-493 GCF_000517525.1 Limulus polyphemus
TTAAAAATTCACATCGACAAAAATATGTATATGGTAAATAAAAACTTTTGAGTAAAATTTTCGAATTATATATATATATATGGTAAATAAAAACTTCTGATTAAACATTTACAACGATAAATATATATATGATGAATAAAATTTTTGATTAAACACTTACAAGGACATATTTACATATATATGGTAAATAAAAACTTCTGATTTAAAATTCACAAAGATATATATATGGTAAATCAAAACTTCTGATTTAAAATTAACAAAGATATATATATGGTAATTTAAAACTTCTGATTAAACATTTACAACGATATATATTTATATGGTAAATAAAAATTTTCGATTAAATAGTTACAAGGACATATTTATATATATGGTAAATAAAAACTTCTGATTAAACATTCACATCTATATATATATATGAATAAAAATATTCTAGGTTAAACATTCACAACGATATACATATATATGTGGTAAAATAAAAACTACTAGAATT
>NW_013898237.1:0-560 GCF_000517525.1 Limulus polyphemus
CGTCTTATTACAAAATACACCCCACCTTTTGGATTATGTTTACTCTGAATGAGCGAAAGTTCTATTTTATTTAGCTTTTGACGCGACATAATACTTTTTCGTTAATGTTTTTCACAATTTTAGCAAAACATTAAGACTACATCCTTGGTATTTTCGGCGAAAATGTCAATTTTTTGAAACTTCAAAAACAGTGCTTTTTTGAAGCGCAATTAATAGAAGAATTACGGCTAGTGTTTATTTCGGCAGAAAATTCGAAATTGAGACATTATAACTAAGCATAATCCAAAGGGTGGGGTTTATTATGTAATAAGACGTCATGATCTGTTAGATGTGGGTGATTTGGGTTGAATAATCTTATATTTAAAGCGCTACTTTTGTTTATTATACCTGAAGGAAAAAAAGAAAAATCGAAGCTCGCCTATTTTGATATAGGATTATGGAATAAATATTAGAATTTCGATGAAAAAATGTCCATTCTGAACAGTACACATCAAGGGCATATTTGTATTGAAATATTAAGAAAAATAATCCTCTGAATGAGCGAAAGTTCTATTTTATTT
>NW_013898238.1:0-537 GCF_000517525.1 Limulus polyphemus
ATCTATTAAGTATTGTCCATGTTATAGTGACACAGATAACAGCAGCTACACATCTACTAAGTATTGTCCATGTTATAGTGACACAGGTAACAGCAGCTACACATCTACTACGTATTGTCTATGTTATAGTGACACAGATAACAGCAGCTACACATCAACTAAGTATTGTCCATGTTATAGTGACACAGATAACAGCAGCTACACATCTACTAAGTATTGTCCATGTTATAGTGACACAGATAACAGCAGCTACACATGTATTGTCCATGTTATAGTAACACAGATAACAGCAGCTACACATCTAATAAGTATTGTCCATGTTATAGTGACACATCTACTAAGTATTGTCGATCTTAGTAGATGTGTAGCTGCTGTTACCTGTGTCACTATAACATGGACAATACTTAGTAGATGTGTAGCTGCTGTTATCTGTGTCACTATAACTATTGTCTATGTTATAGTGACACAGATAACAGCAGCTACACATCAACTAAGTATTGTCCATGTTATAGTGCCACAGATACCAGCAGCTACACA
>NW_013898239.1:0-256 GCF_000517525.1 Limulus polyphemus
CCTCTGGATTTTTGGAAGACCATATTGTTCTCAGACGAATTAAGATTCGCTCAATTTTCGGACAGTGGAAGGATATGGGTCTGGAAAATGCCTCACCAAGAGTTTTGGCTCAACAGATTGCAGCCAACTGTGAAGCATGGTGGTTTCAGCGTGATGGTTTGGGGAGCTGTTAGGGTTGGTAGGAGATCGAGCTTAGTGGAGTGCTTTGGCAACATAAATTTTGCGAAATACGTCGAAATATTGGAGGAAGAACTCT
>NW_013898240.1:0-329 GCF_000517525.1 Limulus polyphemus
CTTCCATTAGTTCGTGGGCTACTATCAGACAAGAGTAGCCCCCGAACTAATGGAAGATGCTGTTCACAAGCTGACTTCGGTATAGTTTGTAAGCTCAGTTACCCAATCAGACAAGAGTAGCCCACGAACTAATGGAAGATGCTGTTCACTAGCTGACTTCGGTATAGTTTGTAAGCTCAGTTACCAATCAGACAAGAGTAGCCCCCGAACTAATGGAAGATGCTGTTCACAAGCTGACTTCGGTCTAGTTTGTAAGCTCAGTTACCCAATCAGACAAGCTGGTAACCGAGCTTACAAACTAGACAGAAGGCAGCTAGCGAACATCTTTT
>NW_013898241.1:0-257 GCF_000517525.1 Limulus polyphemus
TTACGTTAAAGTGGCCCTGTGGGGTGTTCGAATTAGGAAATCTTTTGGTGAACAGAGATCTTGATATTAGAGAAACTAGTTTCGATACACTCGTGTGTCCACTTCGGTCTCACATTGTCTTCTAACAATAAAACTGGTCAACAACGCCTGCGTGACCCCAGAACTTTGAATTCCCGCCTCATCTTTTGTAGATAGTTTTTCATTTTGTGTTCAATTCTTGTTGATTTATAATTTTCCCGAAAGGGGATCGAAGACCG
>NW_013898242.1:0-528 GCF_000517525.1 Limulus polyphemus
GAAGATATTACCTAATCACGAGAAAAACTGAGTTACTCGGGGGCTACTGCATAAGATATTACCTAATCAAGAGTAAAGCCTAGTTACTCCGGGCTACTGTATAAGATATTACCTAATCAAGAGTAAAGCCGAGTTACTCGGGGTTGCTGTATAAGATATTACCTAATCAAGAGTAAAAACTAGTTACTCGGGGCTACTGTATAAGATATTACATAATCAAGAGTAAAGCTGAGTTACTCGAGGCTACTGTATAAGATAGGTAATATCTTATACAGTAGCCCCGATAAACTCCGCTTTACTCTTGATTAGATAATATCTTATACAGTAGCCTCGAGTAACTCAGTTTTACTCTTAAATCAAGAGTAAAACTGAGTTACTCGGGGGCTACTGTATAAGATATTACCTAATCAAGAGTAAAGCTGAGTTACTCAGGGCTACTGAATAAGATATTACCTAATCAAGAGTAAAGCTGAGTTACTCGGGGCTACTGCGTAAGATATTACCTAATCACTAGTAAAGTTGAGTTAT
>NW_013898243.1:0-256 GCF_000517525.1 Limulus polyphemus
CATGTGGTCAACCCTACATGTTGTACACCTCACATATGGTCAACCCTACATGTTGTACACCTCACATATGGTCAACCCTACATGTTGTACACCTCACATATGGTCAACCCTACATGTTGTACACCTCACATATGGTCAACCCTACATGTTGTACACCTCACATATGGTCAACCCTACATGTTGTACACCTCACATGTGGTCAACCCTACATGTTGTACACCTCACATATGGTCAACCCTACATGTTGTACACCTCA
>NW_013898244.1:0-259 GCF_000517525.1 Limulus polyphemus
ACTTATGCTCTTTTTGATTTACATCAATGACTTAGATGAAGGGATAGTCAATAAATTACTTAAATTTGCAGATGATATTAAGGTCTAAGGTGTTGCTGGCTTTAAGTAGGATGCTGCTATTTAAAAAAAAAGATTTAGATCACTTTGTGAGTAGGTCAAATAAATGGCAGATGTGTTTTAATTATAATAAATGCAAGATAATGCATGTGGATTATCATAATTTGAATGGGAATAACCTTAACAGTGTTATGAAAGAAAT
>NW_013898245.1:0-256 GCF_000517525.1 Limulus polyphemus
ATAATAATCAGTTATAGCTTCCGAAGTTTATAGTACACTGACTATAGCAAACTAATAATAGATACTTTCTTTGGCGCATCGCGTTGGTTATATTTATAGGCTTGGGAAGGTTTTCTAGAAAGTTCAGATTACGTAACAATACAATTTAAGTGTTTATATACACACACACATATATTGTTGGTTTTTACTCTCGAGAATCTTCTACAACTTTGGAGAATGGACAGGAGTTTTGCAATACATATTTAACAGTATAAGC
>NW_013898246.1:0-240 GCF_000517525.1 Limulus polyphemus
GTGTACTGTCAATAAGAAGACACAAGATTTAAACATACTGTGTACTGTCAATAAGAAGACACAAGATTTAACGATACTGTGTACTGTCAATAACTAGACACAAGATTTCGACAGTACGCAGTATTGTTATAAGAAACACAAGATTTAACAATAATATGTCCTGTCAATAAGAAGACACAAGATTTAATAATACTACCTGTGCACTCTCAATAAGAAGACACACGATTTAGCAATACTGTG
>NW_013898247.1:0-257 GCF_000517525.1 Limulus polyphemus
ACAATATTTAAAAAATGTGTACTGTCAATAAGTAAACACACGATTTAACAATACTGTGTACTATCAATAAAAGACACAAGATTTAACGTATACTGTGTACTGTCAATAAGAATACACAAGATTTAACGATACTGTGTACTGTCAATAAGAAGACACAAGATTTAACGATACTGTGTACTTTCATTAAGAATACACTAGATTTAACGATACTGTGTATTGTCAATAAGAAGACACAAGATTTAACTATACTGTGTACT
>NW_013898248.1:0-255 GCF_000517525.1 Limulus polyphemus
CTGTTGTGGCATCTTTCCTGTGTTGAAGTTGCCGGCATTGAGCTCTCTTTGCCCAGGTTTGTTACAGTGCCAGTAAAGTCCCTCAAATCTCTATGAAAGCTGCCCTTTTCTGGCCTTGAATCCTGATGACTGTACCAACCTTGGTACTTCTGTGCTGGACTTAATGTAGGATTTGAATTGAAGAGCTCTGGCCATTGCGTCCTGCATAGTAGAAGGGTATGCTTGCTTTACTTTTATCTTCAGTTGTGGACTGTC
>NW_013898249.1:0-256 GCF_000517525.1 Limulus polyphemus
TTTGTTATGAACTTTCGTTGCGTACTTGCGTATTTACATGCAAAATTCTAGTTTTGTATTATCATTTCTGCGACTTCTCTGGTCCATTTTGTTACTACTCTATTGGCTTTCTGAAAGAGTATGTGTACTGCAGTGAAGCTTTTTGATATTGCTCTGTTATAGATTTCTTGCCATCAGAGGGTTCTAGATTGACGGATCTTAACCAAATTTGATTTGTATATTCACTAGTTCGTTCCACAGTATCATGCGAAGTTCC
>NW_013898250.1:0-517 GCF_000517525.1 Limulus polyphemus
TTATATTTGCACAACAAACACGTCCAGATGCTCGTCCAATAACTATCAATTTAAACCTTTTTGTGTTCATTCCAAAATGAAAGATGCATAATTTATGTTCATTTCATAATTTTTTATGGTGGTTGCTAGATCGTTCAAATTTTCCGGACCCGAACAGAAATTAATTACTGAAGACAATATATAAAATGTTAAGTTTTCTCTTTTTAAACGTTTGCTAACTATTTGGACATTATAAAAAATTCGCATATGAAAGTTCGTGCATCAGAAAATTTTTAAAAATACTTTTGTGTTAAGATGAAAATTACTTTGCCTGACAGATAGGTAAGATGTGAAAAATTTGCCCGCCCAATTTGTATATAAGAGCAATATTATTATTTTCTCCTATTACTCGCGTTTTTGTAAAAAAATAACAAAAAGGAAAACAACTACTCAGGAGAATTACTTCTTCATTTCATAATAGTTTCGCTTACCGTCATCAGATGACAGCACATAATGTTTTTTTTTGTGTGTCAACTAC
>NW_013898251.1:0-504 GCF_000517525.1 Limulus polyphemus
TTTTGCGTTTTGTACCAGTACGTCGTTCCATTTCGCAACGTTAAAGTGTACCTACATACCAAATTTGGTGAAGAATCATCAATTTAGGACCCTCTGGTAACAAGAAATCGAAAAACAATCAGTAACAAAAAGCTTCACTGCACTACACATACGCTTTCAGAAAAACCAATAAAAGAGTAACATAAAACGACCACAAAAGTCGCAAAAATGATAATAGAAGGCTAGAATTTTGCATGTAAATACGCAAGTATGCAACGAACGTTCATACAAAATTTGGAGATGATCTGTCCTAGGAAGGTAAAACTCTGCATATTACTAAAAACAAACAGAAAGGAGATATGGAAGGTTTTGCGTTTTGTACCAGTACGTCGTTCCATTTGGACGGATCAATCCCCAAATTTTGTATGAACGTTCGTTGCATACTTGCGTATTTACATGCAAAATTCTAGCCTTCTATTATCATTTTTGCGACTTTTGTGGTCGTTTTATGTTACTCTTTTATTG
>NW_013898252.1:0-257 GCF_000517525.1 Limulus polyphemus
CTACCATCTCATCGGACTGTGGGTGAAATGGCGTTGTCCTGGTCTTTCGGGTTCCAAACAACTTGCAGCATTCTTGGAACACAGCTGATTCAAAGTTACGGCCTTGATCTGAATGTAGTTCATATGGCATACCAAATCTGAAGAAGAAGTCACTAATAGCTGAAGCTACAGTTGTAGCTTCCTGATTTGGTATTGCATATGCCTCAGGCCACTTGGTGAAATAATCCATCACCACACAAATGTACTTGTTTCCAGCA
>NW_013898253.1:0-256 GCF_000517525.1 Limulus polyphemus
TTATCATTTTTGCGACTTTTGTGGTCGTTTTATGTTACTCTTTTATTGGCTTTTCTGAAAGCGTATGTGTACTGCAGTGAAGCTTTTTGGTTACTGTATTGTTTTTCGATTTCTTGTTACCAGAGGGTCCTTAATTGATGATTCTTCACCAAATTTGGTATGTAGGTACACTTTAACGTTGCGTAGTAATATGCAGAGTTTTACCTTCCTACTGTTTGTATTAAAGGAGTTATGGAACGTTTTTGCGTTTTGTACC
>NW_013898254.1:0-257 GCF_000517525.1 Limulus polyphemus
ACACAGTATCGTTAAATCTTTTGTCTTCTTATCGACAGTACACAGTATTCTTATATCTTGTGTCTTCTTATTGACAGTACACAGTATCGTAAATCTTGTGTCTTCTTATTGACAGTACACAGTATCGTTAAATCTTGTGTCTTCTTTTTGACAGTACAGAGTACCGTTAATCTTGTGTCTTCTTATTGACAGTACACAGTATCGTTAAATCTTGTGTCTTCTTATTGAGAGTACACAGTATTGTTAAATCTAGTGAC
>NW_013898255.1:0-255 GCF_000517525.1 Limulus polyphemus
GAAAATATGAATTTTTTTGGAAAATGGAAAAAGTGCATTTTTTATTCGAAATTAATAGAAAAATATCGGATAGTGCTTAAAACATCGGAAACACAAAATTCAGGCACTATAGCATTAACTAAAAATATTATATCCACTAATCAAGTTCACACTACATCTACCTAACACAACATTTTTATACCTAACCCTTAAAATGTTCACTTAAACAACACCCATCCACTAATCAAGTTCACACTACAGCTACCTAACACAGCA
>NW_013898256.1:0-802 GCF_000517525.1 Limulus polyphemus
CTTATTGACAGGACACAGTATTGTTAAATTATGTTTCTTCTTATTGACAGTACACAGTATTGATAAATCCTGTATCTTGTTATTGACAGGACACAGTATTGTTAAAATATGTTTCTTCTTATTGACAGTACACAGTATTGATAAATCCTGTATCTTCTTATTGACAGGACACAGTATTGTTAAATCTTGTGTCTTCTTATTGACATTACACATTATTGATAAATCCTGTATCTTCTTATTGACAGGACACAGTATTGTTAAATCTTGTGGCTTGGTTTTGATAGTACACAGTATCAAATCATAACAAGTAATAAGATTTAAGTAAACAGTATCGTTAAATCTTTTGTCTTCTTATTGAGAGTACACAGTATTGATAAATTCTTTATCTTCTTATTGACCGGACACAGTATTGCAATAAGAAGACACAAGATTTAACAATAATGTATTCTGTCAATAAGAATATACAGGATTTATCAATACTGTGTACTGTCAATAAGAAGACACAAGATTTAACAATACTGTTTCCTGTCAATAAGAAGGTACAGGATTTAACAATACTGTGTCCTGACAATAAGAAGATACAAGATTTATCAATACTGTGTACTGTCAAAAAGAAGACACAAGATTTAACAATACTGTGTCCTGTCAATAAGAAGATACAGGATTTATACAGCACACAGTATTGATAAATCCTGTATCTTCTTATTGACAGGACACAGTATTGATAAATCCTGTATCTTCTTATTGACAGGACAGAGTATTGATAAATCCTTTATCTTCTTATTAACAGGACACAGTATCG
>NW_013898257.1:0-439 GCF_000517525.1 Limulus polyphemus
CTTGTGTCTTCTTATTGACAGTACACAGTATTGTTAAATCTAGTGTCTTCTTATTGACAGTACACACTATCGTTAAATCTTGTGTCTTCTTGTTGACAGTACACAGTATCGTTAAATCTTGTGTCTTCTTATTGACAGTACACAGTATCGTTAAATATTCGTTAAATCTTGTGTCTTCTTATTCGACAGTACACAGTATTGTTAAATCTAGTGACTTCTTATTGACAGGTTAAATCTTTTATCTTCTTATTGACAGTACACAGTATCGTTAAATCTTGTGTCTTCTTATTGAGAGTACACAGTATTGTTAAATCTAGTGTCTTCTTATTGACAGTACACACTATCGGAAGACACTAGATTTAACAATACTGTGTACTCTCAATAAGAAGACACAATATTTAACGATACTGTGTTATTGACAGTACACACTATCGTTAAA
>NW_013898258.1:0-446 GCF_000517525.1 Limulus polyphemus
GTGTACTGTCAGTAAGAAAACACCAGATTTAACAATAATGTGTACTGTCAATAAGAAGACACAAGATTTAACGATACTGTGTACTGTCAATAAGAAGACACAAGATTTAACGATACTCTGTACTGTCAATTAGAAGACAAAAGATTTAACGATACTGTGTACTGTCAATAAGAAGACACAATATTCAACGATAATGTGTACCGTCAGTAAGAAAACACAAGATTTATCAATAATGTGTCCTGTCAATAAGAAGACACATCGTTAAATCTTGTGTCTTCTTATTGACAGTACACATTATCGTTGAATCTTGTGTCTTCTTATTGACAGTACAAAGTATCGTTAAATCTTGTGTCTTCTTATTGACAGTCCACAGTATTGTTAAATCTTGTCTTCTTATTGACAGTACACAGTCAGAGTAGAGTTAAATCGTGTTTACTGTCAATTAG
>NW_013898259.1:0-256 GCF_000517525.1 Limulus polyphemus
ACGCTCGACAGGGTTCATTGACAGATGTTGGTTCTGAAATTTTAGTAGATGTAAGCCAACTTCACACATGTTGAAAGTCAAATGCCCTTGAACTGATATTTTTGTTGGGGATTACCTTTTAGTTTTACTTTTCTTGTCTATACTATAGTTATGTTTTAACTTCTCAGATGCTATATTATGTGCCTATGCATCAGCATATAGATTATAAAAAGGCAAAATTCAATCTCATAAAGCTATATTATTTAGCTATATTCAG
>NW_013898260.1:0-256 GCF_000517525.1 Limulus polyphemus
TATATATTTATATCGATGTGGATGTTTAATTAGAAGTTTTATTTACCATATATATATATATCGATGAGAATGTTTAATCAGAAGTATTATTTACCATATATATGTATATCGTTGAGAATGTTTAATCAGAAGTTTTAATTTACCATATATGTATGTATCGTTGTAAGGGTTTCATCAGAAATGTCTATTTACCATGTATATATATATCGTGTGAATGTTTAATCACAAGTATTTATTTACCATATATATATCGATG
>NW_013898261.1:0-296 GCF_000517525.1 Limulus polyphemus
AGTTAGGTTCCTTTGTTATTATACAATGGGAAGAAGAGCCATTAAAATATAAAAATCAACAGTTAGGTTACTCTGCTATTATACAATGGGAAGAAGAGCGATTAAAATATAAAAATCACAGTTAGGTTCCGTTGTTATTATACAATGGGAAGAAGGGCCATTAAAATATAAAAATCAACAGTTATGTTCCTTTGCTATTATACAATGGGAAGAAGAGCCATTAAAATATAAAAATCAAGAGTTAGGTTCCTCTGCTATTATACAATGGGAAGAAGAGCCCATTAAAATATAAAAAC
>NW_013898262.1:0-257 GCF_000517525.1 Limulus polyphemus
ATTTAGCCTTACTTGGTACAACAATTCCACGAACACCAAGGTGTAACTCTAGTTACCGAATATATAACCACCATATTCATCTTTAGCCTTACTTGGTACAACTACTCCATAAACACCTAGGTGAAACTCTAGTTACCGAATTTATAACCACCATACTCATCTTTAACCTTACTTGGTACAACAACTCCGCGAACACCTAGGTGTAACTCTAGTTACCGAATTTGTAACCACCATACTTATCTGTAGCGTTATTTGTT
>NW_013898263.1:0-254 GCF_000517525.1 Limulus polyphemus
CAGGCTCACCCCTTTAGTAGGACTCTAGTCCTAATCCTAGTCCTGTGGACTTCAGACTGATTTTGAGTTCCATACCTGAGTTCTAGAGCAGCTACCAGTGCTCTATAGTTGTGCCTGTCGTCTTCTGACAACTGTCTTAGTATTTCCAGTGGTTTTTCCCTTCAGGCTTGTTGCCAGGTACACTGTTTTCTGCTCCTCTGTACAGCCATTTATTTCTGCCAGTAGCTCAAATTGTGCTCTATATGCTTCCCACG
>NW_013898264.1:0-257 GCF_000517525.1 Limulus polyphemus
CGTGGCTGAAAGATTGTGAGCGTTGGTCAATTTTAAGTATTGTTTATCATGTTTTTAATGGTACCATGAGATCAACTTTAAGTACTTGTTTATTATGTTTTTAATGGTATCATGAGATAAACTTTAAGTACTTGTTTATCATGTTTTTAATGGTACCATAAGATCAACTTTAAGTACTTGTTTATCATGTTTTTAATGGTACCATGAGATCAACTTTAAGTACTTGTTTATTATGTTTTTAATGGTACCATGAGATC
>NW_013898265.1:0-257 GCF_000517525.1 Limulus polyphemus
ATAGACTAGTTTAATGATTTATTACATAAGTAGATCATCATCAGTCTTTCAGAACATGGACTAGTTTAATGATTCATTACATAAGTAGATCATCATCAGTCTTTCAGAACATGGACTAGTTTAATGATTCATTACATAAGTAGATCATCATCAGTCTTTTAGAATATGGGATAGTTTAATGATTTATTACATAAGCAGATCATTATCAGTCTTTCAGAATATGGACTAGTTTAATGATTCATTACATAAGTAGATCA
>NW_013898266.1:0-257 GCF_000517525.1 Limulus polyphemus
TCGTGTCTACTTATTGACAGTACACAGTATCGTTAAATCTTGTATCTTCTTATTGACAGTAAACAATAATGTTAAATCTTGTGTCTTCTTATTGACAGTACACAGTATCGTTAAATCTAGTGTCTTCTTATTGACAGTACACAGTATTGTTAAATCTTGTGTTTTCTTATTGATAGTACACAGTATTGTTAAAATTGGTGTCTTCTTATTGATACTACACAGTATTGTTAAATTCTTTGGCTTGTTATTGATAGTAA
>NW_013898267.1:0-377 GCF_000517525.1 Limulus polyphemus
AGCCAATTTATCTTACTGTATGATTTGATAACAATCTCCACTTCTATCTAACCCCTTGTTTATCCAATAATTGTTACTGTTTGAAATAGTAATAACCCTCTCAACCAAGTAACCCCTAGGTTATCCAATAAATTTTCCTATGTGATCTGATAATAATGATTTCTTTCACCTACCCTATAGTTTAACCAATAGATCTTATTGCCAGTTCTACCTAAACCAAAGTTTAGGCAGTATATCATATTGTGTGATCTGATAACAATCCCCATTTCCATTTAACCCTAGTCGAGCCAATATATCTTACTATAAAATCTGATAACAATCTCCACTTCTATGTACACCCTAATTTACCCATTAAATCTACTGTATGATCTGATAAT
>NW_013898268.1:0-480 GCF_000517525.1 Limulus polyphemus
AAAGTTCTTCCACTCCAGTGGATAAGTTCCAAACAACAAGCCATCAGTATACAGATATATAAATAATACCCTTATTAGAAGACTTCAAGTTTAGCCTTAAGGTCCAGGAAAATAAGTCGTTGGCAAATAGCAGAACGAAATTCAAACTCAGAAACTAAAACAAAAAAAAACACTGATTGGTTCAAAAGAATGTTCTAACATCTCGGTTGAGATGTTTATTTAAGAAAACCGTTTTAGAAGGAGAAGAAAAGAATGAATGATAAAGAAAAAATACTCTTGGAAAAAATTCAGATTTGCTTCAATCAAACATTTGTCTCTGTCACTTGCTCGGAATAAGTTTTTATAGTTTTAAAAATATTCATTCAGTACACAGAAGGATATGCCGGAAATATGAAGGTAAGTTTCTATACACAGCTTCGGATTGTTGAGGGGTGGTTTGTGCTGCCTCTTATATTTCTCATTTAAAAAATGTCTGTAAGC
>NW_013898269.1:0-257 GCF_000517525.1 Limulus polyphemus
TCTATCTACATGTTATGTTAGGGACCACTTATCATCTATCTACTTGTTATGTTAGGGACCACTTATCATCTATCTACGTGTTATGTTAGGGACCACTTATCATCTATCTACTTGTTATGTTAGGGACCACTTATAATCTACATGTTATGTTAGGGACCACTTATCATCTATATACATGTTATGCTAGGGACCACTCATCATCTACATGTTATGCTAGGGATCACTCGTCATCTACATGTTATGCTAGGGATCACTCG
>NW_013898270.1:0-257 GCF_000517525.1 Limulus polyphemus
GATACATGATCTACATTTTATCACAGAACACTATTAACATTTCTCCATAACATAAAAAACAACTCAACAAGGAAACAATTTTCACATGTTAGTGGTAAAACTGCCTGTTTTGAAATCTAATATTTTTCATTTTTACCTCATGTTACTGGAGTAAGTGTTACCACTTTAATGCAAGTGTTGATAAGGGTGTCAAACATTAAAATCAAATATCAATACTTACTTTATTAACTACATTTGTGATAATTCTCTTGGAAAAA
>NW_013898271.1:0-257 GCF_000517525.1 Limulus polyphemus
TCTTCTACAATCTTATCATGACTTTACTACAACGGATTATCACAATACCTTGTATAATCTTATCAATACCTTCTACAAACGATTATCACAATACCTTCTACGATCTTACCACGACTTTACTACAACGGATTGTCACAATCCCTTCTACAATCTTACCACGACTTTATTACAACGGATTATCACAATACCTTCTACAATCTTACCACGACTTTACTACAAAGGATTATCACAATACATTCTACAATCTTACCACGACT
>NW_013898272.1:0-369 GCF_000517525.1 Limulus polyphemus
TTTAACAATGTAAAAAGGTAACGATAAACTTTATTAACAATGAAAAATCATAACAGTGAACTTTATTAATAACGTAAAATAATAACAGTAAACTTTATTAACAATGTAAAAACATAATAGTAAACTTCTTTAACAATGTAAAAACGTAACGATAACCTTTATTAACAATGAAAAATCATAACAGTGAACTTTATTAATAACGTAAAATAATAACAGTAAACTTTATTAACAATTGCAAATATAACAGTAAACTTCATTAACAATGTAAAAACGTAACGATAAACTTTATTAACAATGAAAAAACATAATAGTAAACTTCATTAACAATGTAAAAACATAACAGTAAATTTTATTAACAATGTAAAAACG
>NW_013898273.1:0-257 GCF_000517525.1 Limulus polyphemus
AAAAATTGAATTTTTCCAGTCATACTCACATGAATTGATATGTTTATAATTTAATTAATATCTAGTAGATCTTCCTTTCGCTTCGTGGATTCGTTGATCCTTTGGGGCATTGTGAGAATCATCTCGTCAATTTTAGATTGTAGGATTTTCGCCCACTCTTGCTTCAAAACTTGGAGTAGATCGCTCTTCGAAGTTGGTTTTTTTTGTTGTTTCTTGACTTGCCGGTCGAGTATGGCCCAAAGGTTTCCGATGGGGTT
>NW_013898274.1:0-256 GCF_000517525.1 Limulus polyphemus
TGTAAATATAGAATCACAGATACTGGTAATTTGATAGCCCTTAACTAACAATGTAAATATAGAATCACAGATACTGGTAATTTGATATACCCTTAACTAACAATGTAAATATAGAATCACAGATACTGGTAATTTGATAGCCCTTAACTAACAATGTAAATATAGAATCACAGATACTGGTAAGTTGATAACCCTTAACTAACAATGTAAATATAGAATCACAGATACTGGTAATCTGATAGCCCATAACTAACAG
>NW_013898275.1:0-255 GCF_000517525.1 Limulus polyphemus
TCTAATCAATATCACTTGGTCTTCTAGTCGTAATCAATATCACTTGGTCTACTAGTCGTAATCAATATCACTTGGTCTTCTAGTCGTAATCAATATCACTTGGTCTACTAGTCGTAATCAATATAACTTGGTCTTCTAGTCTTAATCAATATAACTTGGTCTTCTAGTCTTAATCAATATCACTTGGTCTTCTAGTCGTAATCAATATCACTTGGTCTACTAGTCGTAATCTATATAACTTGGTCTTCTAGTCTT
>NW_013898276.1:0-254 GCF_000517525.1 Limulus polyphemus
TGCCCTAAAAACTAGGCCATGCTGGGCCAATGTGGAAGAAGACATGACCTGTAGATTACAAGTCGAGTACCATAACTATTAGGCCATGACCGGCCAATGTGGAAGAAGACGTGACCTGTAAATTACAAGTCAAGCACCCTAACTATTAGACCATGTCGGGCCAATGTGGAAGAAGACGTGACCTGTAGATTACGAATCGAGCGACCTAACTACTAGGCCATGACCGGCCAATGTGGAAGAAGACGTGACCTGTA
>NW_013898277.1:0-257 GCF_000517525.1 Limulus polyphemus
CCTCTGAGAAAAGGCTAAATGAGTGATATATATAAAGTCGTCTGAGAAAAGGCTAAATGAGTGATATATATAAAGTCCTCTGAGAAAAGGCTAAATGAGTGATATATATATAAAGTTCTCCGAGAAAAGGCTAAATGAGTGATATATATAAAGTCCTCTGAGTAAAGGCTAAATGAGTGATATATATAAAGTCCTCTGAGTAAAGGCTAAATGAGTGATATATATATATAAAGTTCTCAGAGTAAAGGCTAAATGAG
>NW_013898278.1:0-257 GCF_000517525.1 Limulus polyphemus
AACCTACTCGTCTTTAGTCTTACTTGGTACAACTACTGCATGAACACCTAGGTGTAACTCTAGTTACCGAATTTATAACCACCATACTCATCTTTAGCTCTGCTTGGTACAAGTACTCCATGAACACCTTTGTGTAACTCTAGTTACAGAATTTATAAACACCATTCTCATCTTTAGCCTTATTTGGTACAAGTACTCCGTGAACAATTAGGTGTAACTCTAGTTACTGAATTTATAACCAAACTATTCGTCTTTAG
>NW_013898279.1:0-257 GCF_000517525.1 Limulus polyphemus
AGATATTTGCCTATTAATTCTGCGTCAAAATAGCACATTTTTCAAATTTTCAAAAAAATTGATATTTTCAACAAAAAGCCAAGGCTATAGCTTATGTTTTTTACCAAATTTTGAAAAAAATTGATTTTCCTCATATTTCAATACAAAGATGTCCTTGATGTAAGACTATGAAAATGGAGTTCCTTTCGTGAAAATTCGCAATGCTTATATCATAATCTGTTATCAAACTTTCTGCTATGTTTTAATTTTACTGTTTT
>NW_013898280.1:0-257 GCF_000517525.1 Limulus polyphemus
ACATCTTTAGCGTTATTTGGTACAACAACTTCACGAACACCTAGGTGTAACTCTAGTTACACAATTTATAACCACCATACTCATCTTTAGCCTTACTTGGTGCTACTACTCCATGAACACCTAGGTTAACTCTTGTTACAGTATTTATAACCACAATACTCATCTGTAGCCTTACTTGGTACAACAACTCCACGAATAACTAGGTGTAACTCTAGTTACCGAATTTATAACCACCATATTCATCTTTTGCCTTACTT
>NW_013898281.1:0-257 GCF_000517525.1 Limulus polyphemus
TTTTTAATCCATGTTGCTAGTTTTGTTAAACTTCCAGAGTTGATGGTTGAGATGAGCTCTCTGGTTTTTAATCCCTATTGCTAGTTTTGTTAACCTTCCAGAGTAGATGGTTGAGATGAGCTCTCTGGTTTTTAATCCATGTTGCTAGTTTTGTTAAACTTCCAGAGTTGATGGTTGAGATGAGCTCTCTGGTTTTTAATCCCTATTGCTAGTTTTGTTAACCTTCCAGAGTAGATGGGTTGAGATGAGCTCTCTGG
>NW_013898282.1:0-1125 GCF_000517525.1 Limulus polyphemus
ATATTAATAACATACTTAACAATCCAGACTTCTAATAATAAAGTATTACCAATAATAATAATAACATACTTAACAATCTACACTTCTAATAATAAAGTATTACCATTCATTACCAATAATAATAACATACTTAACAATCCAGACTTCTAATAATAAAGTATTACCAATAATAATAATAACATACTTAACAATTTACACTTCTAATAATAAAGTATTACCATCCATTACTAATATTAATAACACACTTAACAATCTACACTTCTAATAATATAGTACTACCATTCATTACCAATAATAATAATAACAAACTTAACAATCTACACTTCTAATAATAAAGTATTACCAATAATAATAATAACATACTTAACAATCTACGTTATTATTATTATTGGTAATACTTTATTATTAGAAGTGTAGATTGTTAAGTATGTTATTATTATTATTGGTAATACTTTATTATTAGAAGTCTGGATTGTTAAGTATGTTATTATTATTGGTAATGGTAATACTATATTATTAGAAGTGTAGATTGTTAAGTATATTATTATTATTATTGGTAATACTTTATTATTAGAAGTCTGGATTGTTAAGTATGTTATTATTATTATTGGTAATACTTTATTATTAGAAGTATACTTAACGTTCTCACGTACGTTTGTTCAGATATATTTCATCATCAGTGTTATTGTTCTCACGTACGTTTGTTCAGCTATATTTCATCATCAGTGTTATTGTCCTCACGTACGTTTGTTCAGATATATTTAATCATCGGTGCTGTTGTCCTCACGTACGTTTGTTCAGATATAATTCATCGTCAGTGTTATTGTCCTTACGTACATTTGTTCAGATATATTTCATCATCGGTGTTATTGTCCTCACGTACAGTTGTTCAGATATATTTCATCATCGGTGTTATTGTCCTCACGTACGTTTGTTGAGATACATTTAATCATCGGTGCTGTTGTCCTCACGTACGTTTGTTGAGATATATTTCATCATCAGTGTTATTGCTCACGTACGTTTGTTCAGATATATTTCATCATCAGTGTTATTGTCCTCACGTACGTTTGTTCAGATATATTTAATCATCGGTGCTGTTGTCCTCATGTACGTTTGTTCAGATAC
>NW_013898283.1:0-257 GCF_000517525.1 Limulus polyphemus
TATATATATATGTATATTGTTGCGTCATCGAGTCACATGACCACTGTGACGCAACGTTTCTAGAACTATCATGTACTCTGGCGAATATTCTAGTTCTTACTAGATATAGGGTAGGCTGGTATATAAAAGAGGGGAATGTAATGGGTGTGTAGATAGTGAGTAATTGAACTGCAGTCACAGGGTATTGCTGAAGTTAACGTTCGTTCGTTACAGTGTTGTTTTAGCGCGAATATTGAGATTAAGTGTATTGCAGAGTT
>NW_013898284.1:0-257 GCF_000517525.1 Limulus polyphemus
CTTATAAAGTCCTTTGTGTAAAATACTTTCTGGATTTTTTATATGAAGGATTTTCCACTTGAGAAACATAGAGATTAGATTTGAAAGATTAAAAAGTTTCTAAAAATATGTGTTAATAATTTATGCTTGAGATACTTTAATTATAAATTATTTTCAAACATCAAAAATGTCTCTAAAGATAGAGATTTAGTTTGAATAGCTATTGGTTCTAGTGTTTTGTGAAGTGTCCGTCTGCTCTATTACAATTCAACGAAAGG
>NW_013898285.1:0-257 GCF_000517525.1 Limulus polyphemus
CTTTCTCCTCCAATAGTCTGTTGTAATCTCTCTTCTTGTTTATTTTCTTTCTCCTCCAATGGCCGTTGTAATCTCTCTTCTTGTTTATTTTGTCTGTTCGTAGCTGCCACTGTTGCAAGTTTTCTTGCAACTGCTGTAATCTCTCTTCTTGTTTATTTTCTTCGTTCTTCTTGTTTCTTTTCTTGTTTATTCTCTCGTTCTTCTTGTTTCTTTTCTTTTTCCTCTAACAACTGTTGTAATTTCTCTTCTTCGTTCTT
>NW_013898286.1:0-469 GCF_000517525.1 Limulus polyphemus
TATTGACAGGACACATTTTTGTTAAATCTTGTGTTTTCTTATTGATAGTACACATTATCGTTGAATATTGTGTCTTCTTATTGACAGTACACAGTATCGTTAAATCTTGTGTCTTCTTATTGACAGGACACATTATTGTTAAATCTTGTGTTTTCTTACTGACAGTACACATTATCGTTGAATATTGTGTCTTCTTATTGACATTACACAGTATCGTTAAATTTTGTGTCTTCTTATTGACAGTACACAGTATCGTTAACACAAGATTTGTACACAGTATCGTTAAATCTTGTGTCTTCTTATTCACAGTACACAGTATCGTTAAATCTTGGGTCTTCGTTAAATCTTGTGTCTTTTTATGGATGGTACACAGTATTGCTAAATCGTGTGTCTCCTTATTGATAGTGCACAGTATCGTTAAATGTTGTGTCTTCTAAATCGTGTGTCTTCTTATTGAGAGTACACAGTA
>NW_013898287.1:0-423 GCF_000517525.1 Limulus polyphemus
AAAAGAAGACGTCATGGCCTTTTAGATGTTAGGACATTATTTGAAGAATCTCATTTTTAAAGCTATTCTTTGTACACAATATAACTGCAAACAAAAACCAGTAAAATCGATGAAGGCCAATATTTTGATAACAGATTATAAAATAACTATTGGGAATTTTCTTAAAAGAATATACATTTTCAAAGTCTTTCATTTAGTGCGTATTTCTAGTGAAATATGAGGAAAAACAATTTTTTTCAAAATTTTGGAAAAATTGTATTTTCCAAAAAAAATTGATATTTTCATCATAAAGCCGGAAAAAGTGCTTTTTTGACGCAAAATTAATAGAAAAATATCAGATTGTGCTTATTTCCTGGGACAACTGAAAATTGAGACATTATACCCTTAACGAAAAATATTATGTCCGGTGAAATGCTAAAAGAA
>NW_013898288.1:0-257 GCF_000517525.1 Limulus polyphemus
ATAATAAACATACATTTCTACTTCTAAACAGCTTGATAAAAGTACATATAATAAACATATATTTCTACTTCTAAACAGCTTGATAAAAGTACATATAATAAACATACATTTCTACTTCTAAACAGCTTGATAAAGGTACATATAATAAATATACCTTTCTACTTCTAAACAGCTTGATAAAAGTACCCATAATAAACATACCTTTCTACTTCTAAACAGCTTGATAAAAGTACCCATAATAAACATACCTTTCTACA
>NW_013898289.1:0-295 GCF_000517525.1 Limulus polyphemus
TCTTATGATGTATTGAGATTTGGCATGCTGTTGTAATTATAACTGTATTTTATATAACAAGTGAATACACGGGGTCTTCATGACCTTATGATGTATTGTACAATGACATGCTGTTGTAATTATAACTGTATTTTATGTAACAAGTGAATACACGGGGTCTTAATGACCTTATGATGTATTGCAAAATGACATGCTGTTGTAATATAACAGTATTTTATATAAAAATATAATACACTGGGTCTTTATGACCTTATGATGTATTTTACAATGACATGCTGATGTAATTATAACATTA
>NW_013898290.1:0-257 GCF_000517525.1 Limulus polyphemus
CTGTGAAACTGATTTTATATGTCGCATTACTGAGACACTGTGAAACTGATTTTATATGTCGCATTACTGAGACACTGTGAAACTGATTTTATGCGTCGTTATATGGAAGCCTTGTGAAACTGATTTTATGCGTCGTTATATGGAAGCCTTGTGAAACTGATTTTATGCGTCGTTATATGGAAGTTTTGTGAAACTGATTTTATGCGTCGTTATATGGAAGTTTTGTGAAACTGATTTTATGCGTCGTTATATGGAAG
>NW_013898291.1:0-257 GCF_000517525.1 Limulus polyphemus
AGCACACAAACACAGTTCGAATAATCCATATGATAAGGCTGTAGATGCTATTTATATATGTACACCAAATGACTGTTGACCTGATGTTCACCACATGACGAACTGTTGACCTGATGCACACAAAATTACGAACTGTTGACCTGATGTACACCACATGACGAACTGTTGACCTGATGTACATCATATGACGAACTGTTGACCTGATGTACATCATATGACGAACTGTTGACCTGATGTACACTAAATGATGAAATGTT
>NW_013898292.1:0-400 GCF_000517525.1 Limulus polyphemus
TTTTGTGGTCTATACATCGTATCTTTTGTTGCCTATACACATTATCTTTCTTGGTCTATACATCTTAATCTTTTGTGGTCTATACATCTTATCTTTTGTGGTCTATACACAATTATCTTTCTTGGTCTTATACACATTATCCTGGGAATAATCTATTGATCCTTGGACGTATTGGAATGTCATCCGATCTCAGACTGACAAGCAGCAATAGAAGGAGAAAATATATCTGGTGGCGTCGTAATTTCGAAATGGCTTTGTATCATGGAAGAAGTAGTTTATTAGTACTGTGATGGTGTCAATTTCAAGTGGCTTAATCCCTTAAAGTTAATCAGTATACAGTTCTTTTGTTGCCTATACATCGTATCTTTTGTGGTCTATACATCTTATCTTTTATGGTCTT
>NW_013898293.1:0-257 GCF_000517525.1 Limulus polyphemus
ATGAACTTGTATTCTGGGTACAAAGCGTGTTAACTCTGTCATCCAAGGCTGTACTTGATTTAGATGAACTTGTATTCTGGGTACAAAGCGTGTTAACTCTGTCATCCAAGGCTGTACTTGATTTAGATGAACTTGTATTCTGGGTACAAAGCGTGTTAACTCTGTCATCCAAGGCTGTACTTGACTTAGATGAACTTGTATTCTGGGTACAAAGCGTGTTAACTCTGTCATCCAAGGCTGTACTTGATTTAGATGAA
>NW_013898294.1:0-273 GCF_000517525.1 Limulus polyphemus
AACTAGACCAGTAAACAGTGTGGTTTACTAGCAACTAGACCAGTAAACAGTGTGGTTTACTAGCAACTAACCAGTAAACAGTGTGGTTTACTAGCAACTAGGCCAGTAAACAGTGTGGTTTACTAGCAACTAGACCAGTAAACAGTGTGGTTTACTAGCAACTAGATCAGTAAACAGTGTGGTTTACTAGCAACTAGACCAGTAAACAGTGTGGTTTACTAGCAACTAGGCCAGTAAACAGTGTGGTTTACTAGCAAACTAGACCAGTAAACA
>NW_013898295.1:0-254 GCF_000517525.1 Limulus polyphemus
ATAGCATATGTGTACTGTAGTGAAGCTTTTGTTTACTGATTGTTTCTCGATTACTTGTTACCAGAGGATCCTGAATTGATAGTTCTTCTCCAATTTTGGCATGTAGGTACACTTTATCGTTGAGCTGTTACATGCATAATTTCACCTTCCTACTATTCATTTTAAGGGAGTTATGGAAGGTTTTGCGTTTTGTACCGTTACTTCGTCCAATTAGACAAATCTTCGTCAAATTTCATATGAAGGTTCGTGGAAAC
>NW_013898296.1:0-404 GCF_000517525.1 Limulus polyphemus
CTTAGGATTGCGAAAGCTTATTAGATGTTTCTGGAGCGATTAATGAGAAATAAATTAGGATTGCGAAAGCTTAATTGATGTTTCTTCAGCGATTAATGGGAAATAACTTAGGATTGCGAAAGCTTATTAGATGTTTCTTCAGCGATTAATGGGAAATAACTTAGGATTGCGAAAGCTTATTAGATGTTTTTGCAGCGATTAATGGGAAATAACTTAGGATTGCGAAAGCTTATTAGATGTTTCTGCAGCGATTAATGGTAATTTAGGATTGCGAAAGCTTATTAGATGTTTCTTCAGCGATTAATGGGAAATAACTTATGATTACGAAAGCTTATTAGATGTTTCTGGAGCGATTAATGGGAAATAACTTAGGATTGCGAAAGCTTATTAGATGTTTTTGCAAC
>NW_013898297.1:0-257 GCF_000517525.1 Limulus polyphemus
GAAGGACGTTCGAAAAGACGAGTAAAGTGAACACGAACAGTATAGAAGAATTAACTGATAAAGTGTAGATATACAATAAACAATATTTTTCACACTCATGGTGTTAAATGTTTTTATCTAACAACTATCAACACGTGCATTAGATTGCACTGTTTTATCTTAGTTTACCATACTCTTATAGCATCTGGATTCTCTGGATGTTGCAACAGGCAAATAGTACTTTTTCATTAAACAAAGGCAAATGATTTGTATTAATA
>NW_013898298.1:0-258 GCF_000517525.1 Limulus polyphemus
AATTTGTTAGAATGTAAGCATAAAGCTACACAATGAGCTATCTGTGCTCTACCCACCACGGGTATCGAAACCAGCTTTCTAGGGTCGTAAGTCTGCAGACATACCGCTATGTCACTGGGGGGGGGGGGGGGTAATAAGTTTTTATGAGGTACAATAAGTAGTGCTTGCGATGTGTAAATCGATACCGTAATGTGAGCTGCATGCACGTTGGTCATGTGATTTGCAATTTATAAAATTTTATATGACACCAATAGTAGG
>NW_013898299.1:0-257 GCF_000517525.1 Limulus polyphemus
AAATTAGTGTTAATTAGTTGGTATATACAGCCGAACCATAAAAAAAGAGTTAATTTGATGGTAAATACAGCTGAACCATAAAAATAAGTGTTAATTAGTTGATAGATACAGCTGAACCATAAATAAGTGTTAATTAGTTGGTATATACAGCCGAACCATAAAAAAAGAGTTAATTTGATGGTAAATACAGCCGAACCATAAAAATAAGTGTTAATTAGTTGATAGATACAGCCGAACCATAAAATAAGTGTTAATTA
>NW_013898300.1:0-257 GCF_000517525.1 Limulus polyphemus
TAGATTTAACAATACTGTGTACTCTCAATAAGAAGACACAAGATTTAACGATACTGTGTACTGTCAAAAAGAAGACACAAGATTTAACGATAGAGTGTACTGTCAATAAGAAGACACTAGATTTAACAATACTGTGTACTCTCAATAAGAAGACACAAGATTTAACGATACCGTGTACTGTCAATAAGAAGACACAAGATTTAACAATACTGTGTACTATCAATAAGAAGACACGAGATTTAACGATACTGTGTACT
>NW_013898301.1:0-257 GCF_000517525.1 Limulus polyphemus
CTCTTTAGAGACTACTAATGTGAAATTTTATCTTCCATATTCTTGAATTCACTTAAATATAACAGATGAGGAATTTCGTAAGAATTATAACACCAAATGTGTAATGGCATCTTCGTTGGAACATATGGAAAGAATCACATGCAAAAGGGTCCTGCATGTTTGTTTGTTTGTTTTTGAATTTCGCGCATTTGTAATTATTATTATTAGAGGATTCCAGCATCTCTTGTGGTATAAGTTATTACATAAATTTAACATTG
>NW_013898302.1:0-258 GCF_000517525.1 Limulus polyphemus
AACGATACTGTGTACTATCAATAAGAAGACAAGATTTACCAATACTGTGTACTAAAAATAAGCAGACACAAGACTTATTAATACCGTTTACTCTAAATAAGAAGACACAAGATTTAACAATACTATGTACTATCAAAAAAAAGACAAGATTTAACGATACTGTGTACTGTCAATAAAAAGACACAAGATTTAACGATACTGTGTACTATCAATAAGAAGACAAGATTTACCAATACTGTGTATTGTCAATAAACAGAC
>NW_013898303.1:0-257 GCF_000517525.1 Limulus polyphemus
CTGATAGTTTCTGTGATGTCAAGTCTTCTGATAGTTTCCATAATGTCAAGTCTTCGGATAGTTTGTATAATGTCAAGTCTTCTGATAGTTTGTATAATGTCAAGTCTTCTGATAGTTTCTATAATGTCAAGTCTTCTGGTAGTTTCTATAATGTCATGTCTTCTGATAGTTTCTATAATGTCAAGTCTTCTGGTAGTTTCTATAATGTCATGTCTTATGATAGTTTCTATAATATCATGTCTTCTGATAGTTTCCAT
>NW_013898304.1:0-260 GCF_000517525.1 Limulus polyphemus
ACACAATGAAGTATTTTCACTTACTTAAGACAACGCTTCTATCACACAATGGAGTATTTTTATTTACTTAAAACAACGCTTCTATCACACAATGAAATATTTTCACTTACTTAAGACAACTCTCCTATCACACAATGGAGTATTTTTATTTACTTAAAACAACGCTTCTTTCACACAATGAAGTATTTTCACTTACTTAAGACAACTCTCCTATCACACAATGGAGTATTTTTATTTACTTAAAACAACGCTTCTATCAC
>NW_013898305.1:0-257 GCF_000517525.1 Limulus polyphemus
CAATCTAAACTCTAAACTGTATCCCGTCAAGAACCTCTAAACACCAAACTGCAGCCCGTCAAGAACCTCTAAACACTAAACTGCATCCTGTCAAGAACATCTAAACACTAACCTGTATCCCGTCAAGTCCATCTAAACTCTAAACTGTATCCCGTCAAGAACCTCTAAACACCAAACTGCATCTCGTCAAGAACCTCTAAACACTAAACTGCATCCCGTCAAGTCCATCTAAACTCTAAACTGTATCCTGCCAAGAG
>NW_013898306.1:0-257 GCF_000517525.1 Limulus polyphemus
CTTGGAGGAAAAAGAAAAGAAACAAGAAGAGAAATTACAGCAGTTGTTAGAGGAAAAAGAAAAGAAACAAGAAGAACGAGAGAATAAACAAGAAAAGAAACAAGAAGAACGAGAAAAGAAACAAGAAGAGAGATTACAGCAGCTGCAAGAAAACCTGCAACAGTGGCAGCTCGAACAGCAAAATAAACAAGAAGAGAGATTACAGCAGTGGTAAGAAAACTTGCAACAGTGGCAGCTCGAACAGCAAAATAAACAAG
>NW_013898307.1:0-461 GCF_000517525.1 Limulus polyphemus
AATATCAATGCCAAAAAAATCTAGTGGAAGGAAGACTAAAAGACCGTTATAACAGTCGACAAAATATAGTTTAAGAAGGATTAAAAATACCATTATGAAAGTCATTAAAATATAGTTTAAGAAAAACTAAAAATACCGCTATCAAAGTCGAAAATATCTAGTTTAAGAAGGCCTAAAAAGACTCGTTATGAAAGTCGACAAAATCGAGTGGACGAAACTAAAAACATATTTTCAAAGTCAAAAATATCTAGTGGAAAACGAACTAAGAGGAACCTTATCAATGTCAACAAAATCTGGAGGAAGGAAGACTAAAAGACCGAAGGAAGACTAAAAGTCCGTTTATAGCAGTCGACAAAATATAGTGGAAAACTGACTAAAACGACCCATATCAATGTCAACAAAATCTGGTGGAAGGAAGACTAAAAGACCGATATAACAGTCGAAAAAATATAGTTTAAGAA
>NW_013898308.1:0-257 GCF_000517525.1 Limulus polyphemus
AAATCTGCTAAGCTGTAGTTTGATTTGCCACCTGTCATTTCCATGTTCTTCTTCTTTTTATTTTCCATCTCACTTCTGACACCACGCACTTTACTTAGAGTCACTACCGCTCGCTTGACTCAATTATCTATCTCTATATCTTCAATCTCTCTCTGTCTATGCAATTATTTGCTGGGTTTATATACTAAAATAGAGGGCACCTAGAAAAGACTAGAGTTGCCAGGAAGAGTCACGATCCTTCGAGAATCTCGTGACGT
>NW_013898309.1:0-257 GCF_000517525.1 Limulus polyphemus
CTTTACTATCTACATGTGTAGTAGTTATTAATTGTTAAATTATATTACTAATTTAAACAACTCTGTACAACAATAGTATAACAGCTATTTCAATCATTGGCTATCATATATGTACATGTATGCACTACTGAAATAACATGTTAGCATGTTCTGTTCTTTTGGGAGCACCTTTCCGTAAATAACTTACATACAGTTTCAATGTTCATAGCAGTGTCATGATATTATGTATTAAAGCTAGAGCACTCTGTCTTTCTTCG
>NW_013898310.1:0-257 GCF_000517525.1 Limulus polyphemus
CATTTAATGTCTAATGAGAGGACAGGTTATTATGGGTCCTTTAATGTCTAATGAGAGGACAGATTACTATATGTCCTTTAAGGTATAATGAGAGGACAGTTTGATAGAGGTCATTTAATGTCTAATGAGAGGACAGGTTATTATGGGTCCTTTAATGTCTAATGAGAGGACAGATTACTATATGTCCTTTAAGGTATAATGAGAGGACAGTTTGATAGAGGTCCTTTAATGTCTAAAGAGGACAGGTTATTATAGGT
>NW_013898311.1:0-251 GCF_000517525.1 Limulus polyphemus
GATATATATTAGGGAAGATATTTCTCAAATAATGCCTTACTTGTAAAAACTATTTAAGATATATATTACGGAAGATATTTCTTAAATAATGCCTTACTTTATAAAAACTATTTAAGATATATTACGGAAGGTATTTCTTAAATAATGCCTTACTTTATAAAAACTATGTAAGATGTATATTACGGAAGGTATTTCTTAAATAATGCCTTACTTTGTAAAAACTATTTAAGATATATATATTACGGAAAATA
>NW_013898312.1:0-256 GCF_000517525.1 Limulus polyphemus
AATCTATTGAATCCTTCAGATTCTAGGGTACATTAATCTATTGAATCCTTCAGATTCTAGGGTACATTGATCTATTGAACCCCTCAGATTCTAGGGTACATTGATCTATTGAATCCCTCAGATTCTAGGGTACATTGATCTATTGAATCCTTCAGATTCTAGGGTACATTGATCTATTGAACCCCTAGATTCTAGGGTACATTGATCTATTGAATCATTCAGATTCTAGGGTACACTGATCTAGTGAATCCTTCAG
>NW_013898313.1:0-257 GCF_000517525.1 Limulus polyphemus
CACAGTTTTGTTAAATCTTGTGTCTTCTTATTGACAGTACACACTATTGTTAAATCTTGAGTCTTCTTATTGAAAGTACACAGTATCGTTAAATCTTGTGTCTTCTTATTGACAGTACACAGTATCGTTAAATCTTTTGTTTTCTTATTGACAGTACACAGTATCGTTAAATCTTGTGTCTTCTTATTGACAGTACACAGTATCGTTAAGTCTTGTGTCTTTTTATAGATAGTACACAGTATTGTTAAATCTTGTGT
>NW_013898314.1:0-615 GCF_000517525.1 Limulus polyphemus
CATTAAATCTTGTGTCTTCTTATTGACAGTTCACAGTATCGTTAAATCTTGTGTCTACTTTTTGAAAGTACACATTATCGTTAAATCTTGTGTCTTCTTATTGACAGTTCACAGTATTGCTAAATCGTGTGTCTTCTTTTTGACAGTACACAGAATCGTTAATTCTTATGTCTTCTTATTGACAGTACACAATATCAAATAAAAAGACACAAGATTTAAGACAGTACACAGTATCGTTAAATCTTGTGTCTTCTTATTGATAGTACACAGTATTGTTAAATCTTGAGTCTTCTTAATGACAGTACACAGTATCGTTAAATCTTGTGTCTTCTTATTGACAGTACACAGTATCGTTAAATCTTGTGGCTTCTTATTGACAGTACACAGTATTGTTAAATCTCCTGTCTTTTTATTGATAGTACACAGTATTGCTAAATTGTGTGTCTTCTTATTGATAGTACACAGTATTGTTAAATACAAGATTTAACGATACTTTGTACTGTCATTAAGAAGACTCAAGTACTGTGTAATCTCAGTAAGAAGACAATAAGAGGACACAATATTTAACGAGGACAGTACAGAATATGGTTAAATCTTGTGTCTTCTTATTGACAG
>NW_013898315.1:0-541 GCF_000517525.1 Limulus polyphemus
GATTTAACAATACTGTGTACTGTCAATAAGAAGACACAATATTCAATGATAATGTGTACTGTCAGTAAGAAAACACAAGATTTAACAATAATATGTCCTGTCAATAAGAAGACACAAGATTTAACAATACTGTGTACTGTCAATAAGAAGACACAATATTTAACGATACTGTGTTCTGTCAATAAGAAGACACATAATTTAACTATACTGTGTACTGTCAATAAGAAGACACAAGATTTAACAATACTGTGTACTCGACAGTACACAGTATCGTTAAATCTTGTGTCTTCTTATTGAATAAGAAGACACAAGATTTAACGATATTGTGTACTTTCAATAAGAAGACATAAGATATAACAATACTATGTACTGTCAATAAGAAGACACAAGATTCAATGATAATGTGTACTGTCAGTAAGAAAACATAAGATTTAACAATAATATGTCCTGTCAATAAGAAGACAGAAGATTTAACAATACTGTGTACTGTCAATAAGAAGACACAAGATTTAACGATACTGTGTACTGTCAACAAGAAGAC
>NW_013898316.1:0-252 GCF_000517525.1 Limulus polyphemus
TTCACATTTTGTCAAATCAAGCTATACCTTACAACTCCCATCTTGTCCTGACAAAAAACTAGCATCATATTTTGTCAAATAAGCTATATTTTACAACCCACATCTTGTCCTGACATATAACTAGCATCATATTTTGTCAAATCCAGCTCTACTTTACAACTCACATCTTGTCCTGACATATAACTAGCATCATATTTTGTAAAATCAGGCTCTACCTTACAACCCACATCTTGTCCTGACATGTAACTAGCA
>NW_013898317.1:0-250 GCF_000517525.1 Limulus polyphemus
ATTGTAACAGGTATTTATTGTTCAAGTGTAGTTGTTGTAACAGGTATATATGGTTCATGTGTAGTTTTATAACAATGTGTTGTTCATGTGCAGGTTTTGTAACAGCGTATTGTTCATGTGCAGGTTTTATAACAATGTATTGTTCATGTGTGGTTTTATAAGCAATGTATTGTTCATGTGCAGGTTTTATAACAGTGTATTGTTCATGTGCAGGTTTTATAACAATGTATTGTTCATGTGTGGTTTTGTA
>NW_013898318.1:0-257 GCF_000517525.1 Limulus polyphemus
TAATTTCAATTTTGAGGGTAGGCTGGTAGAGATTCCGAAGAGTAATAAAACTGAATCGGGTATAGGCGCGCCCCACGCTTGGTATTGTTGGCGCCCAAAATATAGCCAATAAAATGAAAAAAAGGCCTCATAGATTAATTTACTGTAATCCTGCCTAAAAGAATTTCATCTTTGTGTTCCCAGGTTTCAGAGTATGATTCATAACTGTATTCATCCTTGTGTTCCCAGGTTTCATAGTATGGTACATAACTGTATTT
>NW_013898319.1:0-257 GCF_000517525.1 Limulus polyphemus
AAACAAGATTTGGAGACAGGAAACTATTCCATCAGAATGGGGTCAGGGTGTGATTGTCACTATTCCGAAAAAAGAGACCTAAGTGATTGTAACAACTGGAGAGGAATTTCTTTACTATCAATACCTGGTAAAGCTTTTTGTTATATATTATTAGAAAGGTTGAAAGATGAAGTGGGCGCCTTATTAAGGGAAGAACAGGCTGGATTCAGAAGCGGAAGATGATGCACTGAACAGATATTTACCTTACGAAACATCAT
>NW_013898320.1:0-257 GCF_000517525.1 Limulus polyphemus
CTGTTGTCCTCTATTAGGCTGAAGAATGTGTTGACCAGTTTATCACAATAGTGGCAGCTGTTGTCTTCCATTAGGCTGAAGAATGTGTTGACCAGTTTATAACAACAGTGGCAGCTGTTGTCTTCCATTAGGCTGAAGAATGTGTTGACCAGTTTATCACAATAGTGGCAGCTGTTGTCTTCCATTAGGCTGAAGAATGTGTTGACCAGTTTATAACAACAGTGGCAGCTGTTGTCTTCTATAAGACTGAAGAATGT
>NW_013898321.1:0-258 GCF_000517525.1 Limulus polyphemus
ATTTATAACCAACATACTCGTTTTTAGCATTATTTGGTATAAAAACTCCACGAACACCTAGGTGTAACTCTAGTTATTGAATTTATAACCACCAAATTCATCTTTAGCCTTACTTTGTACAACTACTATATGAACACTTAGGTGTAACTCTAGTTACAGAATTTATAACCACCAAACTGATCTTTAGCCTTACTTGGTACAACTACTCCATGAACACTTAGGTGTCACTCTAGTTACCGAATTTATAACCACCATACT
>NW_013898322.1:0-256 GCF_000517525.1 Limulus polyphemus
GTTAATGCAATTTCTGAACAGTATGATTGGTCATTTTAACATGCACAAGTTTTTTATTAAAGCCATCTTGTCATATTAAGTATAAAAAAGTTTTAAGTGTAAAGCACAAATATAACTATTGCAACAGCTATAATAACACCTGACCTTTTTCAATGAATAGCCTTACATTTAGGCATTACATTGTTTATTTATTTTTTGCCAAAATCCTTGTAGTGTGTTTTGTGGTATGATTATGGGTACAGATTGAAGCATCCCT
>NW_013898323.1:0-257 GCF_000517525.1 Limulus polyphemus
AAACGATACAGACACCATAAATTACAAAGAAAGTCAATTCATAGCACTTAAAATATTAGTCTGGTCACATTCCTCTCATTATAGGCAAGCTTTCCTGGTATTATTGACACAATGTGTTTAATCCGTCTTACTACTAACATATGGGCTTTATTGTTGTCACTTGTACACTGAGTTTTAACACATATATAAAAGAACCGTACAAGAATAAAAATTTCATTTACCATGAGAACCCACGTACAGCAAATCGCGAGTCTTCC
>NW_013898324.1:0-379 GCF_000517525.1 Limulus polyphemus
GTTGTCAGTTGTGGAACCTTATTTCTACTTTCTACCAATATTCTTTGTTTTCAGATGTAGAACCTGTGTTTCACTTTATACCAACATTCTTTGATGGCAGATGTAGAACCTGTGTTTCACTTATATACCAACATCCTTTGTTGTCAGATGTAGAGCCTGTGTTTCACTTTATACTAATGTCTTTTGTTGTCAGTTGTGGAACATGTATTTTACTTTCTACCAACATCCTTTGTTGTCAGATGTAGAATCTGTGTTTTGTGGAACCTGTGTTTAACTTTCTACCAACATCCTTTGTTGTCAGATGTAGAACCTGTGTTTCACTTTATACCAACATCTTTTTTGTCAGATGTGGAGCCTTTGTTTCACTTTATACTAATGT
>NW_013898325.1:0-590 GCF_000517525.1 Limulus polyphemus
ATACAGGATTTATCAATACAGTGTACTGTCAATAAGAAGACACAAGATTTAACAATACTGTGTCATGTCAATAAGAAGATACAGGATTTATCAATATTGTGTACTGTCAATAAGAAGACTCAAGATTTAACAATACTGTGTCCTGTCAATAAGAAGATACAGGATTTATCAATACTGTGTACTGTCAATAATAGATATAATTTAACAATACTGTGTCCTGTCAATAAGAAGATACAGGATTTAATAATACTGTGTACCTTATTGACAACACAGTATTGTTAAATCTTTTGTCTTTTGTTAAATCTTGTGGCTTGTTATTGATAGTACACAGTATCATTAAATCTTATTACTTGTTATGATAGTACACAGTATCGTTAAATCTTGTGTCTTCTTATTGACAGTACACAGTATTGATAAATCTTTTATCTTCTTATTGACAGGATACAGTATTGTTAAATTATGTCTTCTTATTGACAGTACACAGTATTGATAAATCCAGAATCTTCTTATTGACAGGTACTGTGTCCTGTCAATAAGAAGATACAGGATTTATCAATACTGTGTACTGTCAATAAGAAGAAACATAATTT
>NW_013898326.1:0-537 GCF_000517525.1 Limulus polyphemus
AGTTTTCGTCCACTCGATTTTGTCGACTTTCATAACTGTCTTTTTAGGCCTTCTTAGACTAGATATTTTCGACTTTGATCGCGGTATTTTTAGTCTTTCTTACACTATATTTTAATGATTTTCATACTGGTATTTTTAATCCTTCTTAAACTATATTTTGTCGACTGTTATAAAGGTTGTTTAGTCTTCATTCCACTAGATTTTGTTGACATTGATATGGGTCGTTCTGGTCAGTTTTCCACTAGATTTGGTCGACTGGAAGGAAGACCAAAAGTCTGTTATAACATCTATGTCAACAAAATCTGGATTGGGTCGTTTTAGTCAGTTTTCCACTATATCTTGTCGACTGTTATAAAGGACTTTTAGTCTTACTTCCTCCAGATTTTGTTGACATTGATAAGGGTCCTTTTAATCAGTTTTCCACTAGATTTTGTTGACTTTGAAAACATGTTTTTAGTTTTCATACACTCGATTTTGTCGACTTTCATAACAGTCTTTTTAGGCCTTCTTAGACTAGATATTTTCGACTTTGATAGC
>NW_013898327.1:0-231 GCF_000517525.1 Limulus polyphemus
AACGATACTGTGTACTTTCAATAAGAAGACACAAGATTTAACAAAACTGTGTACTGTCAATAAGAGGACACACGATTTAACAATACTGTGAACTGTCCTTCTACTGACACAATCTTTTAATCGCTGTGAACTGTCAATAAGAAGACACAAGATTTAACGATACTGTGTACTGTCAAAAGAGACACAATATTCAACGATAATGTGTACTGTCAGTAAGAAAACACAAGATTT
>NW_013898328.1:0-258 GCF_000517525.1 Limulus polyphemus
CCAGAAAAGTTTTGGAAGGCATCCTTTTCCAAAATAACCCCGTCTCGTCGACGTTAAAAATTTGTTCATCCTGAATACCCTCCTTCTTCCACAATTTTCTTCAGAACTTCAGGATATTCATCAGCAGCTTCCTTATCTGCACTAGCTGCTTCCCCTGTAATTCTTACATTGTGCAGGCTAGTTCTTTTCTTGAACTTCTCAAACCATCCAGCACTAGCATGGAACTCCTTTGTCTCGTCTTTGAACTTTTCTTCTTTT
>NW_013898329.1:0-257 GCF_000517525.1 Limulus polyphemus
AGTATTTGTACTGCAGTGAAGCATTTTGTTATTCTTTGTTTCTCTATTTCTTCTTACCAGTGGGTACGGAATTGATACATCTTATCCAAATTTGGTACGTAGTTTCACTAGTTCGATCCGAAATTACATGTAAAGTTTCACCATGCTACTCTTTGTTTTTAGGGAGTTATGGCAGGTTTTGCGTTTCGTACCAGTATTTCATTAAATTTCAACGGATCTTCTCGAAATTTTTTATGAAGGTTCGTTTCGTCCATGCG
>NW_013898330.1:0-257 GCF_000517525.1 Limulus polyphemus
AAGTCAGCTTTGGTGGTTGGTGCTAAGGGACGCCCACCAACCTCCATCGTGAAAGACCCAACAGCTAAGTGTAAAATGGCAAGCACACATAGTATCTACGTGACAGGGAAGCTGGATGACCAAAGGTGCAACTTTGTCATAGATTCTGCATCTCAGCAAGCCCTTGTGAGTATCAAGGTGCTGGATCACAAAGGAGTACCAGAAGCTGTACAGAAGCTCTGTGGTGTGATAGGATATTATGCAAAGTTGTGGGGACC
>NW_013898331.1:0-257 GCF_000517525.1 Limulus polyphemus
AAAGCTAAAGATGAATATGGTGGTTATAAATTCGGAAACTATAGTTCCACCTAGGTGTTCGTTGAGATGTTGTACCAAATAACGCTAAAGATGAGTATGGTGGTTATAAATTCTGTAACTAGAGTTACACCTAAGTGTTCATGGAGTAGTTGTACCAAGTAAGGCTAAAGATGAATATGGTGGTTATAAATTCTGTAACTAGAGTTACACCTAGGTGTTCATGGAGTAGTTCTACCATGTAAGGCTAAAGATGAGTA
>NW_013898332.1:0-252 GCF_000517525.1 Limulus polyphemus
TTTTCTCGTTCTTCTTGTTTCTTTTCTTTTTCCTCCAACAACTGCTGTAATCTCTCTTCTTGTTTCTTTTCTCGTTCTTCTTATTTCTTCTGCTTTTCTTGTATTGCTGCCATCAAATCTGCTAAGTCGTAGTGTGATTTGCCACTTCTCGTTTCCATTTTTTTTCTATCCCACTACTGTCACCAATTTGTTATGTCTCTGGTCGTTTGTTTATTTCCTGTAAAATATTTTTCCGAAGAACTTCAGCAATAC
>NW_013898333.1:0-255 GCF_000517525.1 Limulus polyphemus
GTAATGTGGAAAGTTGTGGGCTTCAACATCTTGTACTGATGTGGGATACTGTGGGCTTCAACATCTTGTACTGATGTGGGATACTGTGGGCTTCAACATCTTGTACTGATGTGGGATGCTGTGGGCTTCAACATCTTGTACTGATGTGGGATGCTGTGGGCTTCAACATCTTGTACTGATGTGGGATGTTGTGGGCTTCAACATCTTGTACTGATGTGGGATGCTGTGGGCTTCAACATCTTGTACTGATGTGGG
>NW_013898334.1:0-256 GCF_000517525.1 Limulus polyphemus
TCTCCATCTCATTGGCTTCTTCTTCACGTGACGTTCATCTGCTCCATCAGGAATTATCCTATCATTGGTAACAGTCACATCAGTGGTAGTAACTTCATCAAAAGCTTCACTGTTTCCCTTCTCAAAACCAAATAGAGTTTCTTCTTCGACAGTGGCTTTTCCAGGTGACACGTCTTCAGCGGCATCTTTTGTTCCGTTGTTCACTTCGTCCCAACTGAAATGTCCTGGACCGTGATAACACCAAAGCCTGTTCACA
>NW_013898335.1:0-432 GCF_000517525.1 Limulus polyphemus
ATGTCGAGAAGTTAGTACACTTGGGGTAGGGTACATTATGTAGAGTGTTTACAACACCAGGGATAGGGTACACTATGTAGAGTATTTACTGCACCAGGGAATGAGTACACTACGTAGAGTATTTACTGCATCAGAAATAGGGTACAGTATGTAGAGTATTTACTGCACCAAGGATAGAGTACACTATGTAGAAAATTTACAGCACCAGGGATAGGGTACACTATGTAGAGTATTTACTGCACCAGGGATAGTGTACGGTATGTAGAGTATTTACTGCATCAGGGATAGGGTACAGTATGTAGAGTATTTACGCAGTAAATATTCTACACAGTGTACTCTATCCTTGGTGCAAAATACTCTACATAGTGTACTATATCCCTGGTGCAGTAAATACTCTACATACTGTACCCTATCCCTGGTACTGCAACAAAG
>NW_013898336.1:0-257 GCF_000517525.1 Limulus polyphemus
CTACATTGGAATATATAATAAGTAGAAGAGTAACTAATTGTAAGGAATAACTACATTGGAATATATAATAAGTAGAAGAGTAACTATTTGTAAGGAATACCTACATTGAAATATATAGTAAGTAGAAGAGTAACTAATTGTAAGGAATAACTACATTGGAATATATAATAAGTAGAAGAGTAACTATTTGTAAGGAATACCTACATTGAAATATATAGTAAGTAGAAGAGTAACTATTTGTAAGGAATACCTACATT
>NW_013898337.1:0-256 GCF_000517525.1 Limulus polyphemus
TAACTAGAGTTACACTTAGGTGTTCGTGGAGTTGTTGTACCAAATAACGCTAAAGATAAGTATGGGGTTATAAATTCGGTAACCAGGGTTAAACCTAAGTGTTCATGGAGTTGTTGTACCACGTAAGGCTAAAGATGAGTATGGTGGTCATAAATTCTGTAACTAGGGTTACACCTAGGTGTTCATGAAGTAGTTGTGCCAAGTAAGGCTAAAGATGAGTATGGTGGTTATAATTCAGTAACTAGAGTTACACCTA
>NW_013898338.1:0-257 GCF_000517525.1 Limulus polyphemus
AACCTGTAGAATGTTTTGTCTTAACCTAAACTACACAGATGTATGTGTTAAAACAAGGGTTAATAATCTGTAGAATGTTTTGTCTTAACCTAAACTACACAGAGGTATGTGTTAAAACAAGGGTTAATAATCTGTAAATGTTTTGTCTTAACCTAAACTACACAGATGTATGTGTTAAAACAAGGATTAATAATCTGTAGAATGTTTCATCTCAAACTAAACTACACAGATGTATGTGTTAAAACAAGGGTTAATAA
>NW_013898339.1:0-373 GCF_000517525.1 Limulus polyphemus
AAAAAAATATATCTATCTGGAAGTGACACAGGTCATGTGCACAGAAGTTGCTTTTTATAGTTGGTTGGTGTTTTATGGCGCAAAGCAGCAAGGCTATCTGCGCCAAACAACCGGTAAAAACATAGAAAGTAAATTAATGTAAAATGTAAAAAAACAGCGAGTTAAAACCAATACATGTCGATAAAAGATTTGTACAGAATTAAAAATACCTATAGTGTGTAAAAAATTAAAAATACAATCTAATGGACAGTGTCACCGGACAGTGTCATTGGTAATGAGCGGCGGCATCATTTTAGACACATTTTATCTAAAAGTTTACCCCTGACGCTACGGTCGTAACGACGGCATGACAGTAAAATGTGGGCTATTGTGA
>NW_013898340.1:0-665 GCF_000517525.1 Limulus polyphemus
TTTTGTCCAGTCATAGGGTTCGTATCTTTCCATTTTACTGTGTTCTAAACACTTTAGTTATTGTGTTTTGTCCAATCATAGGGTTCGCATCTTTCTATTTTACTGTGTTCTAAACACTTTAGTTATTATGTTTTGTCCAGTCATAGGGTTTGCATCTTTCCATTTTACTGTGTTCTAAACACTTTAGTTATTATGTTTTGTCCAGTCATAGGGTTTGCATCTTTCCATTTTACTGTGTTCTAAACACTTTAGTTATTGTTTTGTCCAGTCATAGGGTTCGTATATTTCCATTTTACTGTGTTCTAAACACTTTAGTTATTGTTTTGTCCAGTCATAGGGTTCATATCTTTCCATTTCACTGTGTTCTAAACACTTTAGTTGTTGTGTTTTGTCCAGTCATAGGGTTCATATCTTTCCATTTTACTGTGTTCTAAACACTTTAGTTATTATGTTTTGTCCAGTCATAGGGTTCGTATCTTTCCATTTTACTGTGTTCTAAACACTTTAGTTGTTGTGTTTTGTCCAGTCATAGGATTCGTATCTTTCCATTTTACTGTGTTCTAAACACTTTGGTTATTGTTTTGTCCAGTCATAGGGTTCGTATCTTTCCATTTTACTGTGTTCTAAACACTTTAGTTATTGTTTTGTCCAGTCATAGGGGTTCG
>NW_013898341.1:0-257 GCF_000517525.1 Limulus polyphemus
GTACTTTCAATAAAAAGACACAAGATTTATCGATACTGTGTACTGTCAAAAAGAAGACACAAGATTTAACGATACTGTGTACTGTCAATAAGAATAAACAATATTCAACGATAATGTGTACTATCAGTAAGAAAACACAAGATTTAACAATAATGTGTCCTGTCAATAAGAAGACACAAGATTTAACGATACTGTGTACTGTCAATACGAAGACAGAAGATTAACCACGATACTGTGTACTGTCAACAAGAAGACAC
>NW_013898342.1:0-547 GCF_000517525.1 Limulus polyphemus
GGTTATAAGTTCGGTAACTAGAGCTACTCCTAGGTGTTCGTGGAGTTGTTGTACCAAATAACGCTAAAGATGAGTATGGGGTTACACATTCAGTCACTAGAGTTACAACTAGGTGTTCATGGAGTAGTTGTACCAAATAACGCTAAAGATGAGTATGGTGGTTATAAGTTCGGTAACTAGAGCTACTCCTAGGTGTTCGTGGAGTTGTTGTATCAAATAACGCTAAAGATGAGTATGGTGGTTACCTTTAGCCTTACTTGTTATAACTATCCTACTCATCTTTAGCTTTACTTGGTACAACTACTCCATGAACACCTAGGTGTGACTCTACTTAGAGAATTTATAACCACCATACACATCTTTAGCCTTACTTGGTACAACTACTCCATAAACACCTAGGTGTAATACTAGTTACCGACTTTATAACCACCATACTCATCTTTAGCGTTATTTGGTACAACAACTCCATGAACACCTAGGTGTAACTCTAGTTTCCGAATTTATGAGTATGGTATTTATAAATTCGGTACCTAGAGTTACACCTAGG
>NW_013898343.1:0-257 GCF_000517525.1 Limulus polyphemus
AACCACACTACACATATTGTCTTGCCAACTGTCTGAACATGTCCCAACCACACTACACATATTGTCTTGCCAACCATCTGAACATGTCCCAACCACACTACACATATTGTCTTGCCAACCATCTGAACATGTCCCAACCACACTACACATATTGTCTTGCCAACTGTTTGAACATGTCCCAACCACACTACACATATTGTCTTGCCAACTGTTTGAACATGTCCCAACTACACTACACATATTGTCTTGCCAACCGT
>NW_013898344.1:0-498 GCF_000517525.1 Limulus polyphemus
TACATCGATAATCAGGCTTAGCTAAATCTGTTGACTTGATACGACATCTGAGACACCGAAAATCAAGCTCAAGATGAGCTTGATTTTTGGTGTATCACATGTATTGTCAACAGATTTAGCTAAGCTTGATTATCGCTGTATCAGATGTCGTATCAAGTCAACAGATTTAGCTAAGCTTGATTAGCGATATATCAAATGTCGTATCAAGTCAACAGATTTAGAGTATCAAGTCAACAGATTTGACATTTGATATATCGCTAATCAAGCTTAGCTAAATCTGTTGACTTGATACGACATCTGGCACACCGAAAATCAAGCTTAGCTAAATCTGTTGACGATACATGTGATACACCAAAAATCAAGCTTAGCTAAATCTGTTGACTTGATAGACATCTGGACACCGAAAATCAAGCTCATCTAAATCTGTTGACTTGATACGAAATTTGATATATCGCTAATCAAGCTTAGCTAAATCTGTTGACTTGATACGACATCTGG
>NW_013898345.1:0-253 GCF_000517525.1 Limulus polyphemus
AGTACACATTATTGTTGAATATTGTGTCTTGTTATTGACAGTACACAGTATCGTTAAATTTTGTGTCCTCTTTTGTACAGGACACATTATTGTTAAATCTTGTGTTTTCTTACTGAAAGTACATAGTATTGTTAAATCTTATGTCTTCTTATTGAAAGTACACAGTATAGTTAAATCTTGTGTCTTCTTATTGACAGTAAACAGTATCGTTAAATCTTGTGTCTTCTTATTGACAGTACACAGTATCGTTATA
>NW_013898346.1:0-255 GCF_000517525.1 Limulus polyphemus
TTTACCTTTATAATATATTTCTTTGTGTTCAGTGGGGACCCCTACAAGCAATTTACCTTTATAAAATATTTCTTTGTGTTCAGTGGGGACCACTACAAGCAATTTACCTTTATAATATATTTCTTTGTGTTCAGTGGGGACCACTACAAGCAATTTACCTTTATAAAATATTTCTTTGTGTTCAGTGGGGACCCCTACAAGCAATTTACTTTTATAATATATTTCTTTGTGTTCAGTGGGGACCACTACAAGCAA
>NW_013898347.1:0-257 GCF_000517525.1 Limulus polyphemus
AGTTAATCTGTTCTTCAGTTAGGGATCAGTTTGATTAAATAATCTTGATTAGTTAATCTGTTCTTCAGTTAGGGATCAGTTTCATTAAATAATCTTGATTGGTTTATCTGTTCTTCAGTCAGGGATCAGTTTGATTAAATAATCTTGATTAGTTAATCTGTTCTTCAGTTAGGGATCAGTTTCATTAAATAATCTTGATTGGTTAATCTGTTCTTCAGTTAGGGATCAGTTTCATTAAATAATCTTGATTAGTTAAT
>NW_013898348.1:0-388 GCF_000517525.1 Limulus polyphemus
ACAGTAGAACAGTATGTCTCACTTCAGTACAATTTTATAACTAAAAACATGTTTCATTATACCACATATCGTTACAGTAGAACAGTATGTCTCACTTCAGTACAATTTTATAACTAAAAACACATGCTTCATTATACCACATATCGTTACAGTAGAACAGTATGTCTCACTTCACTATAGCCTTATAACTAAAAACATGTTTCATTATACCACATATCGTTACAGTGGAACAGTATGTGTCACTTCAGTATAACCTTATAACTAAAAACATGTTTCATTAAACGATATGTGGTATGTTGAGACATACTGTTCTACTTATAAGGTTGTATTGAAGCATGTTTTTAGGTAACGATATGTGGTATAATGAAAGGTAGAACAGTATGTCTCA
>NW_013898349.1:0-253 GCF_000517525.1 Limulus polyphemus
ACCTTCATTTGTCAGAGGCCCGGCATGGCCAGGTGGTTAGGGTGCTCGATTCGCAATCTGCGGGTCGCGGGTTTGAATCCCCCGTCACACCAAACAATGCTCGCCCTTTCAGCCGTGGGGGCGTTATAATGTACCGTCAATCACACTATTCATTGGTAAAAGAGAAGCCCAAGAGTTGGCGGTGGGTGGTGATGACTAGCTGCCTTCCCTCTAGTCTTACACTGCTAAATTATGGACGGCTAGCGCAGATAGC
>NW_013898350.1:0-685 GCF_000517525.1 Limulus polyphemus
GTGTGCTAATTATACTAATATTTCAACGAGTATATGATGATTCTACTAGTACTACAACATGTCTGTGCTAATTATACTAATATTTCAACGATTATATGATGGTTCTACTAGTACTACAACATGTCTGTGCTAATTATACTGATACTTAAACGAGTATATGATGATTCAACTAGTACTACAACATTTCTGTGCTAATTGTTCTAATATTTCAACGAGTATATGATGATTCTACTAGTAATACAACATGTCCGTGCGATATACTCGTTGAAATATTAGTATAATTGATGATTCTACTAGTACTACAACATGTCTGTGCTAATTATACTAATATTTCAACGAGTATATGATGGAATCATCATATACTCGTTGAAATATTAGTATAATTAGAACAGACATGTTGTAGTACTAGTAGAATCATCATATACTCGTTGAAATATTAGTATAATTAGCACAGACATGTTGTAGTACTAGTAGATTCATCTCATACTCGTTGAAATATTAGTATAATTAGCACAGACATGTTGTAGTACTAGTAGAATGTATAATTAGCACAGACATGTTGTAGTACTAGTAGAATCATCATATACTCGTTGAAATATTATTTCTAATTATACTAATAGTTGAACGAGTATATGATGATTCAACTAGTACTACAACATGTCTTTTCTAATTATACTAATAGTTG
>NW_013898351.1:0-540 GCF_000517525.1 Limulus polyphemus
TTATACTCCATGGTTTACAACCTTTTATTATATGGAATACTACTAACTGTTTGCTTGTTGCTTATATCAACATTTATACCCCATGGTTTAGTCCATATTTGGGACAACCTTTTATTTTATGGAATGCTACTAATTGTTTGTTTGTTGTTTATATCAACATTTATACTCCATGGTTTATTCCATATTTGGGACAACCTTTTATTTTATGGAATGCTACTAATTGTTTGTTTGTTGTTTTTTATATCAAAATTTATACTCCATGGTTTATTCCATATTTGGGACAACCTTTTATTATATGGAATGCTACTAATTGTTTGTTTGTTGTTTGTATCAACATTTATACCTAATGGTTTAGTCCATACTTGGAACAACCTTTTATTATATGGAATGCTACTATCTATTTGTTTGTTGTTTATATCAACATTTATACCCCATGGTTTAATCCATATTTGGGGCAACCTTTTATGATATGGAATGCTACTAATTTGTTTGTTGTTTATATCAACATTTATACCCCCCATGGTTTAATCCATATTTGGG
>NW_013898352.1:0-256 GCF_000517525.1 Limulus polyphemus
CCCCACAACAAAACTCAACTCACGAATAAAATTGACACTAACAAATCCAACAACAGCACATTACACTGCAGTTTACCTTTTGTTCCTGAAACCAGCTCAAGAATTATCCACACTTGGACTAAACTAGCCAGTAAACACAATATTCCTGTCAACGTCAAATTCTCACAAAACCCGGCCCTAAATTAAAATCGTTACTAAACATAAATTATTTAGAATCACACAATACCAACGTCATTTACAAAATAACATGCAATAA
>NW_013898353.1:0-256 GCF_000517525.1 Limulus polyphemus
GTTTACTGCTTAGAAACCAAGTGTCTTATTGATAAATATATAATTTACTGCTTAGAAACCAAGTGTCTTATTGATAAATATATAATTTACTGCTTAGAAACCAAGTGTCTTATTGATAAATATATAGTTTACTGCTTAGAAACCAGGTGTCTTATTGATAAATATATAATTTACTGCTTAGAAACCAAGTGTCTTATTGATAAATATATAATTTACTGCTAAGAAACCAAGTGTCTTATTGATAAATATATAATTT
>NW_013898354.1:0-297 GCF_000517525.1 Limulus polyphemus
TTTGAATAATCTTATTTTTAAAGCGCACTTTTTTCGTTTTTCAAAAAAAATCATATTTTCACCGAAAAGCCAAGGCTATAGCCCATATTTTTTAACAAATTTTGAAAAAAATTGTTTTTCTTCATATTTCAACACAAAGATGCCCTTGATGTAACACTTCTAAAATGGATATCGTTTCATCAAAATTCCCAATAGTTATTTCATAATATGTAATCAAAATTTCGCTTATCTTCGACTTACGTTATTTTATTTCTCTTCCGTTATATTCTAAAAAAAGAAGATTTTTTGACGCAAAAT
>NW_013898355.1:0-566 GCF_000517525.1 Limulus polyphemus
CAGTAGGAAGGTAAAACTCTGCATATTACTACGCAACGTTGAAGTGTACCTACATACCAAATTTGGTGAAGAATCATCAATTTAGGACCCTCTAGTAAAAGGAAATCGAAAAACAATCAGTAACCAAAAGCTTCACTGCAGTACACATACGCTTTCAGAAAAGCCAATAAAAGAGTAACATAAAACGACCACAAAAGTCGCAAAAATGAAATAGAAGGCTAGAATTTTGCAACCAGTACTTCGTTCCATTTGGACGGATCTTCTCGAAATTTTTTCAAGAACGTTCGTTGCATACTTGCGTATTTACAATCCGTCCAAATGGAACGAAGTACTGGTACAAAACGCAAAACGTTCCATAACTCCTTTAAAACAAAGAGTAGGAAGGTAAAACTCTGCATATTACTACACAACGTTAAAGTGTACCTACATACTAAATTTGGTGAAGAATCATACGCTTTCAGAAACGCCAATAAAAGAGTAACATAAAACGACCACAAAAGTCGCAAAAATGATAAAAGAAGGCTAGAATTTTTCATGTAAAATACGCAAGTATGCAACGAACGTTC
>NW_013898356.1:0-257 GCF_000517525.1 Limulus polyphemus
GCCTGCTTCGTCTCTGCCTCCCTCTACTGCTTCGACTCCGTCTGTCTCTCTCACTGTCTAGCGCACATATATACGATAATACTACCTGTTCTAGAAAGTTCTAAGACTCTTAACACGTGCTACCAGCGTCATTTGACGCAACGCTGTCGCAACACACTAGCGAATCTTCTAGAATACTCGTCACGTGACCCCGCTGTCGTAACGCACTAGAGAATCTTCTAGAATACTCGTCACGTGACCCCCACTGTCGTAACACA
>NW_013898357.1:0-257 GCF_000517525.1 Limulus polyphemus
GAATCATCTTTAGCGTTATTTGATACAACAAATCCACGAACTCCTAGGTGTAACTCTAGTTACCTAATTTATAACCACCATACTCATCGTTAGCCTTACTTGGTACAACAACTCCACGAACACCTAGGTGTAACTCTAGTTACTGAATTTATAACATTCCTAATCATCTTTAGCCTTACTTGGTACAACTACTCGATAAACACCTAGGTGTAACTCTAGTTACCGAGTTTATAACCACCATACTCATCTTTAGCCTT
>NW_013898358.1:0-257 GCF_000517525.1 Limulus polyphemus
GACCCCGTGTATTCACTTGTTATATAAAATAAAGTTATAATTAATACAGCATGTCAAAGTACAATACATCATAAGGTCATAAGAACCCCTTGTATTCACTTGTTATATAAAATACAGTTATAATTACAACAGCATGCCAAACTTCAATACACCCTTTAGGTCATAAAGACCCCGTGTATTCACTTGTTATATAAAATACAGTTATAATTACAACAGTATGTCATAGTACATTACATAATAAGGTCATAAAAACCCCA
>NW_013898359.1:0-257 GCF_000517525.1 Limulus polyphemus
AGGTGCTTGATACATTAAATATTAATTTAATTAATTCTTTATTTATTTACTTATTTTTAGCGAAATTGGTTTGTCAGATATCATTATTGTGAAGTGAAAAGTCCCAAACTGTCGTTGTTAACATAAAAAACATTATGTGCTACCATCTAGCGACGGCAGCCGAAACTATTATGAAATGTAGAAGTAATTCTCCTGAGTAGTGGTTTTACTTTTTTTTATTTCTCAGAATAACGCGAGTAATAGGAGAAGATAATAAC
>NW_013898360.1:0-256 GCF_000517525.1 Limulus polyphemus
TTTAGCAATACTGTGTACTATCAATAAAAAGACACAAGATTTAACAAAACTGTGTACTGTCAATAAGAAGACACAAGATTTAACTATACTGTGTACTGTCAATAAGAAGACAAAAGATTTAACAATACTGTGTCTTTCAATAAGAAGACACAAGATTTAACAAAACTGTGTACTGTAAATAAGAAGACACACGATTTATCAATACTTTGTACTGTCAGAAAAGAAGGCACAAGATTTAACGATACTGTGTACTGTC
>NW_013898361.1:0-257 GCF_000517525.1 Limulus polyphemus
GAAAGAATTTATACCGGAATTAACAAATGAACAGAGACGTAACAAATTGGTGTCAAAGAGTGGGTTGGAAAGAAAAAAAAGAAAAAGATGGAATGAGAAGTGGCAAATCAAACTACAGCTTAGCAGACTTGATGGCAGCAATACAAGAACAGCAAAAGAAACAAGAAGAACGAGAAAAAAAACAAGAAGAGAGATTACAGCAGTTGTTGGAGGAAAAGAAAAGAAACAAGAAGAGAGATTACAGCAGTTGTTGGAGG
>NW_013898362.1:0-257 GCF_000517525.1 Limulus polyphemus
CAATTAGACACAAGATTTAACAATACTGTGTCCTGTCAGTAAAAAGAAACATAATTTAATAATACTGTGTCCTGTCAATAAGAAGACTCAAGATTTAACGATACTGTGTACTATCATAACAAGTCAATAATAAGAAGATACAGGATATATCAATACTGTGTACTGTCAACAATTAGACACAAGATTTAACAATACTGTGTCCTGTCAGTAAAAAGAAACATAATTTAATAATACTGTGTCCTGTCAATAAGAAGACT
>NW_013898363.1:0-346 GCF_000517525.1 Limulus polyphemus
TCTTTTATTGGTTTTCCTGAAAGTGTATGTGTACTGTAGTGAAGCTTTTGGTTACTGATTGTTTCTCGATTACTTGTTACCAGAGGGTCCTGAATTGATAGTTCTTCACGAAATTTGGTTTGTAGGTACATTTTATCGTTGCGCAGTTACATGCAGACTTTGACCTTCCTACTATTCGTTTTAAGGGAGTTATGGAAGGTTTTGCGTTTTGTACTGGTACTTCGTCCGATTTAAACGAACCTTCGTCAAATTTCATTCGTCAAATTTGATATGAAGGTTCGTGGAAACCTTGAGCATTTACATACAAAATTCTATCTTTCTAGTATTACTATTACGATTTTCGTGA
>NW_013898364.1:0-257 GCF_000517525.1 Limulus polyphemus
CTTCGTCCGGAAAAGTAAGGAATGTGGATCAACTTGTGGCCCCAGGACCATCTAGAGACCTACAACAAGTCGTACTCCAGTATTGGTAAGCCAAGTGCGATCTCTTCTAACAGGTGAGAATCCACAAACACAAAGGACAGTGGCAAAAGTCATCCACGTGCCCCAGGCAACAATATGCAACATAATCAAGAAGGATCTTCGTCTGGAAAAGTAAGGAATGTGGATCAAATTGTGGCCCTAGGACCATCTAGAGACCT
>NW_013898365.1:0-257 GCF_000517525.1 Limulus polyphemus
GAGAAGATACAGGATTTATCAATAATGTGTACTGTCAATAAGAAGACACACTATTTAACAATACTGTGTCCTGTCAATAAGAAAATACAGGATTTATCAATACTGTGTACTGTCAATAAGGAAACATAATTTAACAATACTGTGTCCTGTCAATAAGAAGATAAAGAATTTATCAATATTGTGTACTGTCAATAAGAAGACAAAAGATTTAACGATACTGTGTACTATCATAACAAGTCATAAGATTTAACGATACT
>NW_013898366.1:0-323 GCF_000517525.1 Limulus polyphemus
GTCAGCTATCCATCCACAAGAACATATCACAGTTACTTAAGTGGCAAAATAGAGTTATAAAACTTAGTGTAAGTCAGCTATCCATCCACAAGAACATACCACAGTTACTTAAGTGACAAAATAGAATTACAAAACTTAGTGTAAGTCAGCTATTCATCCACAAGAACATACCACAGTTACTTAAGTGAAAAAATAGAATTACAAAACTTAGTGTAAGTCAGCTATCCATCCACAAGAACATACCACAGTTACTTAAGTGGCAAAATAGAGTTACAAAACTTAGTGTAAGTCAGCTATCCATCCACAAGAACATACCACAGTTA
>NW_013898367.1:0-259 GCF_000517525.1 Limulus polyphemus
TCTCTCTTCTTGTTTCTCTTCTCGTTCTTCTTCTTTCTTTTCTTTTTCCTCCAACAACTGCTGTAATCTCTCTTGTTTACTGTGCAGTTCGAGCTGCCATTGTTGCAGGTTTTCTTGCCACTGCTGTAATCTTTCTTCTTGTTTCTTTTCTCGTTCTTGTTTTTTTTGCTGTTCTTGTATTGCTGCCATCAAATCTGCTAAGCTGTAGTTTGATTTTCCGCCTCTCGTTTCCATCTTCTTCTTTTTATTTTTATTTTCT
>NW_013898368.1:0-602 GCF_000517525.1 Limulus polyphemus
GTTCGTCATCTCAACATTTTATCATCTCATTATTTATTAGTCATCTCAACATTTTATCATCCCATTATTTAACAGTCATCTCAACATTTTATCATCCCATTGATTATTAGTCATGTCAACATTTTATTATCCCATTATTTATCAGTCATCACAACATTTTATCATCTCATTACTTATCAGTTATCTCAACATTTTACCATCTCATGATCTATCAGTTCTCAACATCTTATCATCTAATTATTTATCAGTCATCTCAAGGATAGATCATGAGATGATAAAATGTGATAAAATGTTGAGATGACTGTTAAATAATGGGATGATAAAATGTTGAGATGACTGATAAATAATGGGATGATAAAATGTTGAGATGACTTATCATTATTTAAAAGTCATTTCAACATTTTATCATCTCATTTATCAGTCATCTCAACATTTTATCATCTCATTATTTATCAGTCATCTCAACATTTTATCATCCCACTATTTAACACTCATCTCAACATTTTATATTCTCATTATTGATCAGTCATCTCAACATTTTATCATGTCATTATTGATCAGTCATCTCAACATTTTATCAACCCATTATTTATTAGTCATCT
>NW_013898369.1:0-253 GCF_000517525.1 Limulus polyphemus
GATATATATATATATATATATATTCCTGTGTATATGTGTGTACAGTATAACTAGAACAGGGATATATATATATTCCTGTGTATATGTGTGAACGGTATAACTAGAACAGGGATATATATATATATATTCCTGTGTATATGTGTGTGAACGGTATAACTAGAACAGGGATATATATATATATATAATCCTGTGTATATGTGTGAACGGTATAACTAGAACAGGGATATATATAATTCCTGTGTATATGTGTGAT
>NW_013898370.1:0-269 GCF_000517525.1 Limulus polyphemus
GATTTGATTATTAAGCAACTGGTGTTATTAAACTGAGACATCAATAATATGTATACAGATCATTCACTTGCAAAGATACTTCGGGTGTTTGATACATTAAATATTAATTTAATTAATTCTTTATTTATTTACTTATTTTTACGAAATTGATTTGTCAAATATCATTGTTGTGAAGTGAAAAGTCCCAAACTGTCGAAGTTAACGTAAAAAAAAAACATTATGTGCTGCCATCTAGCGACGGTAACCTAACTATTATGAAATGTAGAAGT
>NW_013898371.1:0-256 GCF_000517525.1 Limulus polyphemus
TACTGTCAATAAGAAGACACAAGATATAAGAATACTGTGTACTATCACTAACAAGCCACAAGAATTAACAATACTGTGTACTATCACTAACAAGCCACAAGATTTAAAGATACTGTGTACTGTCAATAAGAAGACACAAGATATAAGAATACTGTGTACTAAAACTAACAAGCCACAAGAATTAACAATACTGTGTGCTATCACTAACAAGCCACAAGATTTAAAGATACTGTGTACTGTCAATAAGAAGACACAA
>NW_013898372.1:0-257 GCF_000517525.1 Limulus polyphemus
ATTAATCAGTGTTTGTTTGTTTTGAATTTCGCGCAAAGCTACACGAGGGCTATCTGCGCTAGCCGTCCCTAATTTAGCAGTGTAAGACTAGAGGGACCCACCGCCAACTCTTGGGCTACTATTTTACCAACGAATAGTGGGATTGACCGTCACATTATAACGCCCCCACGGCTGAAAGGGCGAGCATGTTTGGTGTGACGGGGATTCGAACCCGCGACCCTCATATTGCGACTCGAGCGCCGTAACCACCTGGCCAT
>NW_013898373.1:0-257 GCF_000517525.1 Limulus polyphemus
GACAAAAGATTGAACAATATTGTGTACTATCAATAACAAGCCATAAGATTTAACGATACTGTGTACTCTCTATAAGAAGACACAAAATTTAACAAAACTGTGTACTGTCAATAAAAAGACACAAGATTTAACAATACTGTGTACTGTCAATAAGAAGACACAAGATTTATAAATACTGTGTACTATCAATAAGAACACACAAGATTTAACGATACTGTGTACTGTCAATAAGAAGACACAAGTATTAGAACGATACT
>NW_013898374.1:0-258 GCF_000517525.1 Limulus polyphemus
CATTCAATTGAACTAAATATATGCATGTCTATTCAAATATATTTACACATGACTTGTGTATATCGTATATATACATATATATTATTCATACCTTCAGTGTATAGGACGCAAGCAGATTTTGACATCAAAATTTGGGGTAAAAAAGTACGTCTTATACACAGAAAAATACGGTATTTTACTTCAGTTGTTGATAAATTTACTAGAAACGTGTGAATTGTTTTGGTCTGTATGAGAATTTAACTCCATTTTGTGAATGTA
>NW_013898375.1:0-386 GCF_000517525.1 Limulus polyphemus
TAGAAACATTGTTATACTAAAGTAGATGACACAGTTGTTAAACAATATAGAAATATTGTTATACTAAAGTAGATGATACAGTTGTTAAACAATACACACATTGTTATACTAAATAGATGATACAGTTGTTAAACAATACACAAACATTGTTATACTAAATAGATGATACAGTTGTTAAACAATATAAAAATATTGTTAAACTAAACTAGATGATACAGTTGTTAAACAATATAGAAATACTGTAATACTAAACTGACAATACAGGTGTTAAACAATATAGAAACATTGTTATACTAAAGTAGATGATACAGTTGTTAAACAATATAGAAATATTGTTATACTAAAGTAGATGATACAGTTGTTAAACAATATAAAATTATTGTTAT
>NW_013898376.1:0-256 GCF_000517525.1 Limulus polyphemus
AACTGGGATAATGTTTAGTTTCGTTCTTTCTCCTTTTGGAATTTGCACCAACCTGGTGAGAATTGGGATAATGTTTAGTTTCGTTTTTTCTCATTTTGGAATTCGCACCAGCCTGGTGAGAACTGGGATAATGTTTGGTTTCGTTTTTTCTCATTTTGGAATTTGCACCAACCTGGTGAGAACTGGGATAATGTTTAGTTTCGTTTTTTCTCATTTTGGAATTCGCACCAGCCTGGTGAGAACTGGGATAATGTTT
>NW_013898377.1:0-257 GCF_000517525.1 Limulus polyphemus
TTGTTAAATCTTGTGTCTTCTTATTGATAGTACACAGTATCGTTAAATCTTGTGTCTTCTTATTGACAGTACACAGTATCGTTAAATCTTGTGTCTTCTTATTGACAGTACACAGTATTGTTAAATCTTGTGTCTTCTTATTGACAGTACACAGTATCGTTAAATCTTGTTTCTTCTTATTGATAGTACACAGTATCGTTAAATCGTGTGTCTTCTTATTGACAGTACACAGTATCGTTAAATCTTGTGTCTTCTTA
>NW_013898378.1:0-257 GCF_000517525.1 Limulus polyphemus
CTCCCCTTAACCTTTCATAAATCCATCTATCAAACACTCCGCTCTTCTCCCCTTAATATTTCATAAATCCTTCTATCAAACACTCCGCTCTTCTCCCCTTAATCTTTCATAAATCCATCTATCAAACACTCCGCTCTTCTCTCCTTAATCTTTCATAAATCCATCTATCAAACACTCTGCTCTTCTCTCCTTAATCTTTCATAAATCCATCTATCAAACACTCCGCTCTTCTCTCCTTAATATTTCATAAATCCATC
>NW_013898379.1:0-257 GCF_000517525.1 Limulus polyphemus
CCCACGGTGCCTTCCCATCGAATTCCTGTGGCTTCCTTCACACTGGATCACTCCTGTTACTGACATTCATATCTGGGATGTGATTTCTAACAGGACTGAAGAAGAACTGAAATTAATGTGGAGGAAGCCTATATCTACATAAATCTACATCGAATTCCTGTGGCTTCCTTCACACTGGATCACTCCTATTACTGACATTCATATCTGGGATGTGACTTCTAACAGGACTGAAGATGTCTGCATTAGGGTTTAGCTGC
>NW_013898380.1:0-257 GCF_000517525.1 Limulus polyphemus
GGCAGGGTGTTCGTGTAAAATATGTCAACAGCATAACATATTGGCAGGGTGATCGTGTAAAATATGTTAATAGAATAACAGATTGTCAGGGTTAACTGCTTAACTCTACAGATCAAGACTTATACAGAAAATTAAGTAACTTTTAAAAGTGACACAGCACAAAATATATAAATCATTTTATTTGCAGTAACAGTGTAGTGTGTGTTTCTGTAGTTTCCAAGGGTAACAGTGTAGTGTGTGATTCTGTAGTTTCCAAG
>NW_013898381.1:0-257 GCF_000517525.1 Limulus polyphemus
GCCGCCAATAAGTGACGGCAGCAATGTGTAACTGAGAGTTGAGTCGAGCACGTGAGACGTTCGTTGTGAATTATAGCGTTTGTTATAGCGCGACTGTGGAAATTAAGTATTGCAAAGTTGTATTCAGAAAGAATAAACTAGTTTTATTTAAGAAAGGACTTGTGTCGCTAAAGTTTCATCGGAAAGAAATTATACGGGAAACAAACAAACGACCAGAGAAGTAACAAATTGGTGTCAGAGAGTGGGACGGAAAAGAT
>NW_013898382.1:0-257 GCF_000517525.1 Limulus polyphemus
GAAAGTAAGGATCGTTGGTTATTCGTAGAATTGCTATAAAAAGTATTCAAAACAAAATAAATGGTGCAATAAAAATACACTAACAAGTCAAGTGATACTAATTGGATGGATTTTATAACGATTTTCAATCAGTACTACGGTTGGCAAATTTATACTTCTTCATGTAGCTATACGGATCACAATGTAATATAAACTATTTACCAAGACTTGTTAGAAAGAAGGAACTAGACGTAATATAAACTATTTACCATGACTTA
>NW_013898383.1:0-1057 GCF_000517525.1 Limulus polyphemus
GATTAGACAAACAATGTTTGTTACTGGCTAATGGTTAGATGAACAATGTTTGTTACTGGCTAATGGTTAGATGAACAATGTTTGGTATTGGCTAATGGTTAGATGAACAATTATTATTCATCTAACAATTACCTAATAGCAAACATTATTAATCTAACCATTAGCCAATACCAAACATTGTTCATCTAACCATTAGGCAATACCAAACACTGTTCAACTAACCATTAGCCACTAACAAACATTGTTTGTCTAATCATTAGTCAATACCAAACATTGTTTATTGAACCTTTTGCCAATATCTACCATTAATCATCTAACCCTTAGCCAATACCAAACATTGTTCATCTAACCATTAGTCAATACCAAACAGCCAATACCGAACATTATTACTATTTTATGAGAAACAAACATTGTTCATCTCACCATTGTATTGGCTAATGGTTAGATGAATAATGTTTGGTATTGGCTAATGGATAGGCGAATAATGTTTGGTATTGGCTAATGGTTAGATGATTAATGGTAGATATTGGCTAAAGGTTCAATAAACAATGTTTGGTATTGACTAATGATTATACAAACAATGTTTGTTACTGGCTAATGGTTAGATGAACAATGTTTGGTATTGGCTAATGGTTAGATGAACAATGTTTGGTATTGACTAATAGCCAATATCTACCATTAATCATCTAACCCTTAGCCAATACCAAACATTGTTCATCTAACCAATGGTTAGATGAACAATGTTTGGTATTGGCTAATGGTTAGATGAACAATGTTTGGTATTGGCTAATGGTTAGATGAACAATGTTTGGTATTGGCTAATGGTTAGATGAATTAGCCAATACCAAACATTGGGGTTAGATGAACAATGTTTGGTATTGGCTAATGGTTAGATGAACAGTGTTTGGTATTGCCTAATGGTTAGATGTCTAACCATTAGCCAATAGCAAACATTATTAATCTAACCATTAGCCAATACCAAACATTGTTTGAACAATGTTTGGTATTGGCTAAGGGTTAGATGAACAATGTTTGGTATTTGCTAATGGTTAGATGG
>NW_013898384.1:0-256 GCF_000517525.1 Limulus polyphemus
ACTAGCCAAGCTGAATAGTAAGGCGTGTCTTATCACGTTCAACAATACCTAGTGTCATTCAAGTGGTTTACTAGTCAAGCTGAATAGTAAGGCATGTCTTATCACGTTCAACAATACCTAGTGTCATTCAAGTGGTTTACTAGCCAAGCTGAATAGTAAGGCATGTCTTATCACGTTCAACAATACCTAATGTCATTCAAGTGGTTTACTAGTCAAGCTGAATAGTAAGGCATGTCTTATCGCGTTCAACAATACC
>NW_013898385.1:0-257 GCF_000517525.1 Limulus polyphemus
GTCACATCAGTGGTAGTAACTTCACCAAGAGCTTCACCGTTTCCCTTCTCAAAACTGAGTAGAGTTTCTTCTTCAACGGCGGCTTCTTCAGGTGGCACGTCTTCAGCAGCGTCATTTGTTCCTTTGTCCACTTCATCCCAACTGAAATGTCCTGGACCGTGATAACGCCAAAGCCTTTTGGCATGCACCACTTTTGGCTTACCTCGCCGACCACATTTTATCCGAAAAGTCACGTCTGAGACACGATCCACTATGTC
>NW_013898386.1:0-860 GCF_000517525.1 Limulus polyphemus
CTTATTGACAGTACACAGTATTGTTAAATCTTATGGTTTGTTATTGATTATACACAAAATCGTTAAATCTTGTGTCTTCTTATTGACAGTACACACTATTGTTAAATATTTTATTTTCTTATTGACAGTACACAGTGAAAACACAAGATTTAACGATACTGTGTACTATCAATAACAAGCCATAAGATTTAACGATTCTGTGTTCTATCAATAACAAGCCACAAGATTTAACGTTATTGACAGTACACAGTATTGTTAACAATACTGTGTATTATCAAAAACAACACACAAGATTTAAATCTTGTGTGTTGTTTTTGATAATACACAGTATTGTTAAATCTTGTGTCTTCTTATTGACATTACACAGTATTGTTAAATCTTGTGTACTATCAATAACAGGCCACAAGATTTAACGAAACTGTGTACTGTCAATAAGAAGACACAAGATTTAACAATACTGTGTACTGTCAATAAGAAGACACAAGATTTAAGAATACTGTGTACTGTCAATAAGAAGACACAAGATTTAACGATACTGTGTACTGTCAATAAGAAGACACAATAATTAACGATACTGTGTACTATCAATAACAAGCCATAAGATTTAACGATACTGTGTACTATCAATATCAGGCCAAAGTATCGTTAAATCCTTATGGCTTGTTATTGATAGTACACAGTATCGTTAAATCTTGTGTCTTCTTATTGACAGTACACAGTATTGTTAAAACTTGAGTCTTTTTAATGATATTACACATTATCGTTAAATCATGTGTCTTCTTATTGACAGTACACAGCATTGTTAAAATTTGTGTCTTTTTATTGACTGTACACAGTATCGTTAAGTCTTATGGCTTGTT
>NW_013898387.1:0-380 GCF_000517525.1 Limulus polyphemus
GATGCCCTTGGTGTACGCGTTTCATAATGGAACTCCTTTCATCGAAACTCCAAATACTTAAGCCACAATCTGTTAGAAAAATTTTTGTTATCTTCAAATTTGCTGTACTTCTCATTAAAAATAAGACAATTCAAAGACTTTTAAACGAGCAATTGTCATTCAAAATTATTAAATCTAGAAGGTTATTACGGCTTCTTTGCAAAGTTAGTCCTACTTTAATTTTGTTTTTATTATGGAGAAGAGAAATTTGCTTTTTAAAGCAATATTACGTGTGAAATCTCCTATTCTCCTTATATATTATAAAAACACAAGTGCTTTTCTTAAGACCTCAGTGAGAAATGTTATATCGTTCAAAAGGAAGAAAAATACGCACTTTTTTA
>NW_013898388.1:0-257 GCF_000517525.1 Limulus polyphemus
TGCTGCTAAACTAGATGTAGAAGACCTGGACTGTGTTCATAGTGCTGCTAAACTAGATGTAGAGGACCTGGACTGTGTTCATAGTACTGCTAAACTAGATGTAGAAGACCAGGACTGTGTTCATAGTACTGCTAAACTAAATGTAGAAGACTAGTACTGTGTTCATAGTGCTGCTAAACTAGATGTAGAAGACCTGGACTGTGTTCATAGTTCTGCTAAACTAGATATAGGATACTGGGACTGTGTTCATAGTGCTG
>NW_013898389.1:0-257 GCF_000517525.1 Limulus polyphemus
AACCGTTGACCAACACTTAGTAACTTGTCTATATCATTAACTAACCGTTGACCACCATTTAATAACTCGTCTGTATCATTAAGTAACCGTTGATCAACACTTAGTAACTTGTCTGTATCATTAATTAGCCGTTGATCAACACTTAGTAACCTGTCTGTATCGTTAAATAACCGTTGACCAACACTTAGTAACTCGTCTGTATCGTTAAATAACCGTTGACCAACACTTAGTAACTTGTCTGTATCATTAAGTAACCG
>NW_013898390.1:0-333 GCF_000517525.1 Limulus polyphemus
ACCAAACAATTATTACATATTTATGTTAGACCTGACTTAACGGTCTACCAAACAATTATTACATATTTATGTTAGATATTTATGTTAGACCTGACTTAACGGTCTACCAAACAATTATTACATAGTTTATGTTAGACCTGACTTAACGGTCTACCAAACAATTATTACATATTTATGTTAGACCTGACCTAACGGTCTACCAAACAATTATTACATGTTTATGTTAGACCTGACCTAATGGTCTACCAAACAATTATTACATATTTATGTTAGACCTGACTTAACGGTCTACCAAACAATTATTACATATTTATGTTAGACCTGACTTAACGG
>NW_013898391.1:0-256 GCF_000517525.1 Limulus polyphemus
TATATCTAATGTGTATAACAATATATCAACCATGCTATATCTAATCTGTAGAACAATATATCAACCACACTATACCTGCTATATTTAATGTATACAACAATATATCAACCATGCTATACCTGTTATATCTAATGTGTATAACAATATATCAACCACACTATACCTGCTATATCTAATGTGTATAACAATATATCAACCACACTATACCTGCTATATCTAATGTGTATAACAATATATCAACCACACTTTACTTGCT
>NW_013898392.1:0-257 GCF_000517525.1 Limulus polyphemus
ACATTTACTGATTAAGGAGATGAATCCCACATGAAGCAGGAGCCAACGAGACGGAGACCAGTACGTAAGAAGATACGTCCCGTAAAATTAAGAGACTTTGTTGAATTGTAATTTTGTGTTTGTAATTCTGTACATTTAATTAAGTTATTGTTAATTGTTATTGGTTTATTGTAAGTGGTTATTGTTCGGGACGAACAATATTAAGGAGGGGGCAGTGTTGCGTCAGCGAGGTCACATGACTAGTGACGCCACGTTTC
>NW_013898393.1:0-258 GCF_000517525.1 Limulus polyphemus
ACTATCCATCTGTATTAAAAGACCTACCAGCCACTATCCATCTGTATTAAAAGACCTACCTGCCACTACCCATCTGTATTAAAAGACCTACCAGTCACTATCCATTTGTATAAAAAAAGACCTACCAGCCACTATCCATCTGTATTAAAAGACCTACCAGCCACTATCCATCATTAATAAAATACTTACCAGCCACTACCCATCTATCATAAAGACCTACCATTTACTATCCATCTATAGTTAAAGACCTAAAAGATA
>NW_013898394.1:0-257 GCF_000517525.1 Limulus polyphemus
ACAACAACTCCACGAATACCTAGGTGTAACTCTAGTTACTGAATTTATAACCACCATACTAATCTTTAGCTTTACCTGGCACAACTACTCCATGAACACCATGGTGTAACTCTAGTTTCCGAATTTGTAACCAACATACTCATCTTTAGCGTTATTTGGTAATACAACTCTACGAATACTTGGTGTAACTCTAGTTACCGAATTTATAACCACCATACTCATCTTTAGCTTTACCTGGCACAAATACCCCATGAACA
>NW_013898395.1:0-401 GCF_000517525.1 Limulus polyphemus
ATAGTACACAGTATTGTTAAATCTTGTGTCTTCTTATTGACAGAACACAGTATTGTTAAATCGTGTGTCTTCTTATTGAAAGTACACAGTGTCGTTAAATCTGGTGTATTCTTATTGACAGGTCACATTATTGTTAAATCTTGTGTCTTCTTATTGTCAGAACACAGTATCGTTAAAACTTGTGTCTTCTTTTTGACAGTACACAGTATCGTTAAATCTTGTGTCTTCTTATTGACAGGACACAATATTGTTAAATAAAATACACATTATCGTTGAATATTGTGTCTTCTTATTGACAGTACACAGTATTGTTAAATATTATGTCTTTTTATTGACAGGACACATTATTGTTAAATCTTCTGTTTTCTTACTGACAGTAAACATTATCGTTAAATCTTGTA
>NW_013898396.1:0-324 GCF_000517525.1 Limulus polyphemus
GGTGACATATAACTAGCATCATATTTTGTCAAATCAAACTCTACCTCACAACTCACATCTTGTCCTGAAATATAACTAGCATCATATTTTGTCAAATCAATCGCTACCGTACAACCCACATCTTTTTCATATTTTGTCAAATCAAGCTCTACCTTACAACCCACATCTTGTCCTGACATATAACTAGCATCATATTTTGTCAAATCAAGTCTACCGGAGAACCCACAACTTTTCCTGATATATAACTAGCATCATAATTTGTCAAATCAAGCTCTACCTTAACCCGCATCTTGTTCTGACATATAACTAGCATCATATTTTGTC
>NW_013898397.1:0-257 GCF_000517525.1 Limulus polyphemus
TCTTGTCTTCTTATTGATAGTACATAGGATTGTTAAATTTCGTGTCTTCTTATTGACAGTACACAGTATCGGTAAATCTTATGGCTTGTTATTGATAGTGCACAGTATCGTTAAATCTTGTGTCTTCTTGTTGACAGTACACAACATTGTTAAAACTTGTGTCTTTTAATTGACGTTACACAGTATCGTTAAATCTTGTGGCTTGTTAGTGATAGTACACAGTATCGTTAAATTTCTTGGCTTGTTAGTGATAGTAC
>NW_013898398.1:0-509 GCF_000517525.1 Limulus polyphemus
TAACCAGAGTTAAGCCTAAGTGTTCATGGAGTCATTGTTCCAAGTAAAACTAAAGATGAGTATGGTGGTTATAAAATCGGAAACTAGAGTTACACCTAGGTGTTGATGGAGTAGTTGTACCAAGTAAGGCTAAAGATGAATATGGTGGTTATAAATTCGGTAACTAGAGTTACACCGAGATGTTCGTGGAGTTGTTGTACCAAGTAAAGCTAAAAATGAGTATGGTGGTTATAAATTTGGTAACAAGAGTAACACCTACAACAACTCCACGAACATCTACCAAGTAAGGCTAACGATGAGTATGGTGGTTATAAATTTACTCTTGTTACCAACACCTAGATGTTTGTGGAGTTGTTGTACAAAGTAAAGCTAACGATGAGTATGGTGGTTATAAATTAGGTTCATCTTTACCCTTACTTGGTACAACTACTCCACGAATACCTAGGTGTATCTCTAGTTATATGGTGGTTATAAATTCGGTAACTAGAGTTATACCTAGGTATTCGTTT
>NW_013898399.1:0-427 GCF_000517525.1 Limulus polyphemus
GTGTACAGAGACAAACCGAACACCTTATATAGTCATATATATGTGTACAGAGACAAGCCGAACACCTGATATAGTCACATGGATGTGTACAGAAACAAGCCAAACATCTTATATAGTCATATCTGTGTGTACAGAGATCAAGCCGAACATATATGTGAACTATATAAGGTGTGTACTGAGACAAACCGAACACCTTATCACATGTATGTGTACAAAGACAAGCCGAACACCTTATACAGGAGGTATTTATATGGAAAACAATTCCTATTAGTTGCCTATCTAGTGATTATGTTTTTCAAACAAAAATAATCGAATCAACTGAATCAAACAGGTAAGGCGTTTCTGTTTAACCGACTATTATTAAACATTTAGTCAAGTAAATTAAACGTAATCTTAAACATCTCAGAGATTAAATTTCTAGCAGTGC
>NW_013898400.1:0-257 GCF_000517525.1 Limulus polyphemus
CCAAGACGTAACAAATTGGTGTCAGAGAGTGGGATAAAAAAAAATGGAAATGAGAAGTGGCAAATCAAACTACAGCCTAGCAGACTTAATGGCTGCAATACAAGAACAGCAAAAGAAACAAGAAGAACGAGAAGAAAAATTACAACAGTTGTTAGAGGAAAAAGAAAAAAAAACAGAAAGAACGAGAAAACAAACAAGAAGAGAGAATACAGCAGTTGCAAGAAAACCTGCAACAGTGGCAGCTCGAACAGCAAAAT
>NW_013898401.1:0-257 GCF_000517525.1 Limulus polyphemus
CGATGAGTATGGTTGTTATAAATTCGGTAACTAGAGTTACACCTAGGTGTTCGTGGAGTTGTTGTATCAAATTACGCTAACGATGAGTATGGTTGTTATAAATTCGGTAACTAGAGTTACACCTAGGTGTTCGTGGAGTTGGTGTACCAAATAACGCTAAGGATGAGTATGGTGGTTATAAATTCGGTAACTATAGTTACACCTAGGTGTTCATGGAGTAGTTGTGCCAAGTAAAGCTAAAGATGAGTATGGTGGTT
>NW_013898402.1:0-722 GCF_000517525.1 Limulus polyphemus
CACTAGATATTTTGACATTCATAACGTTCTTTATAGTCTTTTTTTCACTAGATTTTGTTTACTTGGATAACAGTCTTTTTATCTATCTGCCAATAGATTTTGTCAACTTTGATAAGGGTCTTTTTAGTAATTCTTACACTAGATTTTTTGACATTCATAATGGTATTTTTAGTCTTTCTTTCACTAGATTTTGTAAACTTGGATAACTGTCTTTTAAGTCCTTCTTCCAAGACAGATATCCAAGTTAAAAAAATCTAGTGAAAGAAAGACTATAAAGACAATTATGAATGTCAAAATATCTAGTGTAAGAATTACTAAAAAGACAGTTATCAAAGTCGTAAATATATAATATAACAAGGACAAAAAGACCATTATGATTTTCAAAAAAGTTACTGTAAGTAGGACTAAAAAGACAATTATGAATGTCAAAAAATCTAGTGTAAGAATTATTAAAATGATCGTTATCAAAGTTAACAAAATCTAGTCAAAATCTAGTGGAAGCACGACTTTAACTTTGATAACGATCATCCATTATGAATGTCAAAAATATCTAGTGTAAGAATTATTAAAAATGGTCTTTTCAGTCTTTTTATCTATCTGCCAATAGATTTTGTCGACTTTGATAAGGGTCTTTTTAATAATTCTTACACTAGATTTTTTGACATTCATAATGGTCTTTATAGTCTTTCTTTCAGTAGATTTTTTTGACTTGGATAACTGTC
>NW_013898403.1:0-257 GCF_000517525.1 Limulus polyphemus
AACAGTGGGTCAGAGAACGATACTAGCTATTGCGTCCTATTTAATCCAGTCGGTCTTAAACAAACACATGTAGATATGTTGTAAATATATGAGTTAATAAACACAATGGCTGCAGACTAAAGTCAACAGTGGGTCAGAGAACGATACTAGCTATTGGTTCCTAATTAATCCAGTCGGACTTAAGGAAACACATGTATATATTTTAAATATATGAGTTAATTAGCACATTTGCTGGTGACTAAAGTCAACAGTGGGCC
>NW_013898404.1:0-256 GCF_000517525.1 Limulus polyphemus
CACAGAGTAGTTTGCATCCATAGTACATCCCAGAATATGACTTGTGAACAAACAGTAGTCTGCATCCATAGTACATCCCAGAATATGACTTGTGAACACAGAGTAGTTTGCATCCATAGTACATCCCAGAATATGACTTGTGAACACACAGTAGTTTGCATCCATAGTACATCCCAGAATATGACTTGTGAACAAACAGTAGTCTGCATCCATAGTACATCCCAGAATATGACTTGTGAACACAGAGTAGTCAGCA
>NW_013898405.1:0-257 GCF_000517525.1 Limulus polyphemus
GCTAAAGATGAGTATGGTGGTTATAAATTCGGTAACTAAAGTTAAACCTCAGTGTTCATGGAGTAGTTGTACCAAGTAAGGGTAAAGATGAGTATGGTGGTTATAAATTCTGTAACTAGAGTTACACCTAGGTGTTCATGGAATAGTTGTACCAAGTAAGGCTAAAGATGAGTATGACGGTTATAAATTTGGTAACTATAGTTACACTTATTTGTTTATGGAGTAGTTGTACCAAGTAAGGCTAGTGATGAGTATGG
>NW_013898406.1:0-257 GCF_000517525.1 Limulus polyphemus
AAATCTTCTGTCTTTTTATTGACATTACACAGTATCGTTAAATCTTGTGTCTTCTTATTGACAGTACACATTGTTAATCTTGTGTCTTCTTAATGATAGTACACAGTATTGTTAAATCTTGTGTCTACTTATTGACAGTACACAGTATTGTTAAATTTTCTGTCTTCTTATTGACAGTACACAGTATTGTTAAATCTTGTGTCTTCTTATTGACAGTATACAGTGTTGTTAAATATTGTGCTTTCTTATTGACAATA
>NW_013898407.1:0-685 GCF_000517525.1 Limulus polyphemus
TATTGACAGTACAGAGTATTGATAAATCCTGTATCTTCTTATTGACAGGACACAGTATTGATAAATCCTGTATCTTCTTATTGACAGGATACAATATTGTTAAATTTTGTGTCTTCTTATTGACAGTACAAATACTGTGTCCTGTCAATAAGAAGATACAGGATTTATCAATACTGGTACTGTCAATTAGAAGACACAAGATTTAACACAGAGTTTATAAATCCTGTATCTTCTTATTGATAGGACACAGTATTTTTAAATCTTGTGCCTTTTTATTGACAGTACACAGTGTTGATAAATCCTGTATCTTCTTATTGACAGGACACAGTATTTTTAAATCTTGTGTCTTTTTATTGACAGAAGATTTAACGATACTGTGTAGTGTCTTCTTATTGAAGATAAAGGATTTATCAATACTGTGTACTGTCTTCTTTATCTTCTTATTGACAGGACACAGTATTGTTAAATCTTGTCTCTTCTTATTGACAGTACACAGAATTGATAAATCCTGTATCTTCTTATTGACAGGACACAGTATTGTTAAATCTTGTCTCTTCTTATTGACAGTACACAGTATCGTTAAATCTTGTGTCTTCTTATTGACAGTACACAGTATTGATAAATCCTGTATCTTCTTATTGACAGGACTCAGTATTGTTAAATCTTGTGTCTTTTTACTGACAGT
>NW_013898408.1:0-258 GCF_000517525.1 Limulus polyphemus
CAAAGGTGCAACTTTGTCATAGATTCTGCATCTCAGCAGACCCTTGTGAGCATCAAGGTGCTGGATAACAAAGGAGTACCAGAAGCTGTACAGAAGCTCTGTGGTGTGACAGGACATTCTGCAAGGTTGTGGGGACCAGTGTGGGTAACTATCGAGCTCATGGGCATGAAAAACAGACAGAAAGTATACTTGGCTGACATTGAAGACCAATGCATATTAGGATTGGACTATCTACTACCGAGGAAGTGTGTAGTTAAC
>NW_013898409.1:0-348 GCF_000517525.1 Limulus polyphemus
AGAGTTACACCTAGGTGTTCATGGAGTAGTTGTAACAAGTAAGGCTAAAGATTAGTATGGTGGTTATAAATTCGGAACAACTCCACGAACACCTAGGTGTACCTCTAGTAATCGAATTTGTAACCAACATACTCATCTTTAGCGTTATTTGGTAAACAACTCCACGAACACCTAGGTGTAACTCTAGTTACATCGTTAGCGTTATTTGGTACAGCATGGTGGTTATAAATTCGGTAACTAGAGTTACACCTAGGTGTTCGTGGAGTTAGTGTACCAAATAACGCTAAAGATGAGTATGGTGGTTATAAATTCGGTAACTATAGTTACACCTAGGTGTTCATGGAGTAG
>NW_013898410.1:0-426 GCF_000517525.1 Limulus polyphemus
TTTATACTATTACAACCAACATCTCACTGCTTGATACTGTTACAAATAACGTTTCACTGGTTTATACTATTACAACCAACTTCTCACTGCTTGATACTGTTACAAATAACGTTTCACTGGTTTATACTATTACAACCAACATCTCACTGCTTGATACTGTTACAAATAACGTTTCACTGGTTTATACTATTACAACCAACATCTCACTGCTTGATACTGTTACAAATAACGTTTCACTGGTTTATACTATAACAACCAACATCTCACTGCTTGATACTGTTACAAATAACGTTTCACTGGTTTATACCATTACAACCAAGATCTCACTGCTTGATACTGTTACAAATACCGTTTCACTGGTTTATACTATTAAAACCAACATCTCCCTGCTTGATACTGTTACAAATAACGTTTCACTGGTTTATT
>NW_013898411.1:0-420 GCF_000517525.1 Limulus polyphemus
AGTTATTTATGTATTAATCACGTGTCTCAGATAGTGTTCGTGTTCATTAATAGCTAATTAATGGTCTTTTTTGTTTTAGTTATTTATGTATTAATTACCCGTCTCAGATAGTGATCGTGTTCATTAATAGCTTATAAATGGTCTTTTTGTTTTAGTTATTTATGTAATAATTACCTGTCTCAGATAGTGTTCATTAGTAGCTTATTAATGGTCTTTTTGTTTTAGTTATTTATGTAATAATTACCCGTCTCAGATAAAAGCTATTAATGAACACGAACACTATCTGAGATTAATGGTCTTTTTGTTTTAGTTATTTATGTAATAATTACCCGTCTCAGATAGTGTTCGTGTTATGTATTAATTACCTGTCTCAGATAGTGTTCGTGTTCATTAGTAGCTTATTAATGGTCTTTTTGTTTT
>NW_013898412.1:0-583 GCF_000517525.1 Limulus polyphemus
GGTGATGATGTGTTAGCGACTTATGGTGATAATGTGTTAGAGACTTATGGTGATGATGTGTTAGCGACTTATGATGATAATGTGTTAGAGACTTATGATGATGATGTGTTAGCGACTTATGGTGATAATGTGTTAGCAACTCATGATGATGATGTGTTAGCGACTTATGATGATGATGTGTTAGAGACTTATGATGATGATGTGTTAGCGACTTATGGTGATAATGTGTTAGAGACTTATGATGATGATGTGTTAGAATAAGTCGCTAACACATCATCATCATAAGTCGCTAACACATCATCATCATAAGTCTCTAACACATCATCATCATAAGTCTCTAACACATCATCACCATAAGTCGCTAACACATCATCACCATAAGTCGCTAACACATCATCATCATAAGTCTCTAACACATCATCATCATAAGTCCCGACTTATGGTGATAATGTGTTAGAGACTTATGGTGATGATGTGTTAGAGACTTATGATGATGATGTGTTAGCGACTTATGGTGATAATGTGTTAGAGACTTATGATGATGATGTGTTAGAGACTTATGATGATGATGTGTTAGCGACTT
>NW_013898413.1:0-257 GCF_000517525.1 Limulus polyphemus
TATAGTTAAATCTTGTTCTTTTTATTGACAGTACACAGTATCGTTAAATATTGTGTCTTCTTAGGGACAGTACACAGTATCGTTAAATCTTGTGTCTTCTTATTGACAGGACACAGTATCGTTAAATCTTGTGTCTTCTTATTGAAAGTACCCAGTATTGTTAAATCTTGTGTCTTCTTATTGACAGTACACAGTATCGTTAAATCTTGTGTCTTCTTATTGACAGTACGCAGTATTGTTAAATCTTGTGTTTTATT
>NW_013898414.1:0-257 GCF_000517525.1 Limulus polyphemus
GTGTACTATCAATAAGAAGACACGAGATTTAACGATACTGTGTACTATCAATAACAAAACACAAGATTTAACAATACTGTGTTCTGTCAATAAGAAGACACAATATTTAACAATACTGTGTACTATCAATAAGAAAACACAAGATTTAACAATACACTCTAATGTCGATAAAAAGACACAAGATATAAGAATACTGTGTACTATCACTAACAAGCAACAAGATTTAACGATACTGTGTATTATCAATAAGAAGACAC
>NW_013898415.1:0-429 GCF_000517525.1 Limulus polyphemus
ATTATAGTATATTTAGGACTTGTATATTTAAAGAACCACAAGCCAATCTGTAACACAGTTAACACATTACAGTATATCTGGGACTTGTATATTTAATAAACCACAAGCTAATCTGTAACACATTACACATTATAGTATATTTAGGACTTGTATATTTAAAGAACCACAAGCTAATCTGTAACACAATTAATACATTACAGTATATTTGGGACTTGTATATTTAAAGAACCACAAGTTAATCTGTAACAGTTACATCATTATAGTATATTTAGGACTTGTATATTTAAAGAACCACAAGCCAATCTGTAACACAGTTAACACATTACAGTATATCTGGGACTTGTATATTTAAAGAACCACAAGTTAATCTGTAACACATTAACACATTATAGTATATTTAGGACTTGTATATTTAAAGAACCACAAGCT
>NW_013898416.1:0-257 GCF_000517525.1 Limulus polyphemus
AAGAAACAACTAACCTACGTCCAACTTATGTAATCTATGTTGTATTAATCGGTTTCTATAGTCCAAGAAACAACTAACCTACGTTGAACTTCTGTAATCTATATTGTATTAATCGGTTTATACAGTCCTAGAAACAACTAACCTACGTTCAACTTGTGTAATCTATATTGCATTATTCGGTTTATACAGTCCAAGAAACAACTAACCTACGTTCATCTTATGTAATCTATATTGTATTAATCGGTTTATACAGTCCT
>NW_013898417.1:0-257 GCF_000517525.1 Limulus polyphemus
TTAGAGTTACAGCTAGGTGTTCATGGAGTAGTTGTATCAAGTAAGGCTAAAGATCAGTATGGTGGTTATTAATTCGGAAACTAGAGTTACACCTAGGTGTTCATGTAGTAGTTGTACCAAGCATGGCTAAAGATGAGTATGGTGGTTATAAATTCGGTAACTAGAGTTACACCTAGGTTTTCGTGGAGTTATTGTACCAAATAACGCTATTGATGAGTATGGTGGTAACAAATTCGGTAACTAGAGTTACACATAGG
>NW_013898418.1:0-279 GCF_000517525.1 Limulus polyphemus
ATCTAACAATTAGCCAATACCAAACATTGTTCATCTAACCATTACTCAATACCAAATATTGTTCATCTAACCATTACCCAATACAAAACATTGTTCATCTAACCATTAGCCAGTAACAAACATTGTTTGTCTAATCATTAGTCAATACCAAACATTGTTTATTGAACCTTTAGCCAATATCTACCATTAATCATCTAACGCTTAGCCAATACCAAACATTGTTCATCTAACCATTAACCAATACCAGTCATTGTTCACCATTAGCCAATACCAAACATT
>NW_013898419.1:0-375 GCF_000517525.1 Limulus polyphemus
GGTTATAAATTTGGTAACTAGAGTTACACCTAAGTGTTCATGGAGTAGTTGTACCAAGTAAGGCTGAAGATGAATATGGTGGTTATAAATTCTGTAACTAGAGTTACACCTAGGTTTCTTGTACCAAGTAAGGCTAAAGATGAGTATGGTGGATATAAATTCTATAACTAGAGTTACACCTAGGTTTCATGGAGTAGTTGTACCAAGTAAGGCTAAAGATGAGTATGGTGGTTATAAATTCGGTAACTAGAGTTACTCCTACGTGTTCGTGGAAGTGTTGTACCAAATAACGCTAAAGATGAGTATGGGGTTACACATTCGGTAACTAGAGTTACACCTAAGTTTCATGGAGTAGTTGTACCAAGTAAGGCTAAA
>NW_013898420.1:0-256 GCF_000517525.1 Limulus polyphemus
TGTTTCTAACTAATAACACAGATCTAGTATACAGACAATGTTTCTAACTTGTAACACAGAACTAGTGTACAGACAATGTTTCTAACTTGTAACACAGATCTAGTGTAAAGACAGTGTTTCTAACTAATAACACAGATCTAGTATATAGACAATGTTTCTAACTAATAACACAGAACTAGTGTATAGACAATGTTTCTAACTAATAACACAGATCTAGTATGTAGACAATGTTTCTAACTTGTAACACAGAACTAGT
>NW_013898421.1:0-347 GCF_000517525.1 Limulus polyphemus
TCAATAAGAAGACACAAGATTTAACGATACGTGTCTTCTTATTGACAGTACACAGTATCGTTAAATCTTGTGTCTTCTTATTGACAGTACACAAATATTCAACGATAATGTGTACTGTCAGTAAGAAAACAATATTTAACAATAATGTGTCCTTTCAATAAGAAGTCACAAGATTTTACTATACTGTGTACTGTAAATAAGAAGACACAAGATTTAACGATACTTTGTACTGTCAATAAGAAGACACAAGATTCAACGATACTGTATACTGTCAATAAGAAGATACAAGATTTAACGATACTGTGTACTGTCAATAAGAAGTCACAAGATTTAACGATATTGTGTAC
>NW_013898422.1:0-257 GCF_000517525.1 Limulus polyphemus
AACAGTATATCTGCGGACTTACAACGCTAGAAACTGGGTTTCGATACCCGTGGTGGGCAGAGCACAGATAGCCCATTGCGTAGTTTTGTGCGTAAGTTCAAACAAACAAATCTTCTTTGCCCCCCAGTGGCACAACAGTATATCTGCGGACTTACAACGCTAGAAACTGGGTTTCGATACCCGTGGTGGGCAGAGCACAGATAGCCCATTGCGTAGTTTTGTGCGTAAATTCAAACAAAACAAATCTTCTTTGCCCC
>NW_013898423.1:0-258 GCF_000517525.1 Limulus polyphemus
AAACATTAATATATAAATATCAACAGTTAGGTTCCTCTGCTATTATAGAATGGGAAGAAGAGCCATTAAAATATAAAAATCAACAGTTAGGTTCCTTTGCTATGATACAATGGGAAGAAGAACCAGTAAAACATAAAAAACAACAGTTAGGTTCCTTTGCTATTATACAACGTGAAGAAGAACCAGTAAAACATAAAAACAACAGTTAGGTTCCTTTGCTATTATACAACGTGAAGAAGAAACATTAAAACATAAAAA
>NW_013898424.1:0-257 GCF_000517525.1 Limulus polyphemus
AGGTGTAATCTGATAACTAACCTTTCCAAATTGGACTTCTGATGCATTATCTTACATTCTATAACTTAGGTGTAATTAGACAACAAGAACCTTTCCAAATTGAACTTTTGATGCATTATTTGACATTTTATAACTTAGGTGTAATCTGATAACTAACCTTTCCAAATTGGACTTCTGATGTATTACCTGACATTGTGTAACTTAGGTGTAATCCGACAACTATAAACTTTCCAAATTGGACTTCTGATGTGTTACTG
>NW_013898425.1:0-317 GCF_000517525.1 Limulus polyphemus
AAACCAATGAAGATATGTTGTAAATAGATTTTAGTCTGCAGGCAATGTGTTTATTAACTCGTCAACAGTGGGTCATAGAACGATACTAGCTATTGGGTCCTATTTAATCCAGTCGGTCTAAAACAAACACATGTAGATATGTTGTAAATATATGAGTTAACAAACACATTGGCTGCAGACTAAAGTCAACAGTGTGTCATAGAACGATACTAGCTATTAGGTCCTATCTAATCAAGTCGGTCTTAAACAAACATGTGTAGATATGTTGTAAATATATGAGTTAATTAACAAACTGGCTACAGACTAAAGTCAACAGT
>NW_013898426.1:0-510 GCF_000517525.1 Limulus polyphemus
TTACTGACATTAGTAATATGTATGTTTCTGATATCAGTAATATGTCTGTTACTGATATGAGTAATATGTTTGTTTCTGATATCAGTAATATGTCTGTTTATGACATTAGTAATATGTATGTTTCTGATATCAGTAAAATTTTTTTCTGTTTCTGATATCAGTAATATATCTGTTTCTGACAATAGTAATATGTCTGTTTCTGATATCAGTAATATATCTGTTTCTGACATTAGTAATATGTTTGTTTCTGACATTAGTGATATATCTGTTTCTGACATTAGTGATATAGATGTCAGAAACAGACATATTACTAATGTCAGAAACAGAGAAACAGACAAATTACTTGACATTAGTAATATATCTGTTTCTGACATTAGTAATATGTCTGTTTCTGACATTAGTAATATATCTGTTTCTGATATCAGTAATATGTCTGTTTCTGACATTAGTAATATTCTGTTTCTGAGTTTCTGATATCAATAATATGTCTGTTTCTGACATTAGTAATAT
>NW_013898427.1:0-311 GCF_000517525.1 Limulus polyphemus
TTCGTGGAGTATTGTACCAAGTAAGGCTAAAGATCAATATGGTGGTTATAAATTCGGTAACTAGAGTTACACCTAGGTGTTCGTGGAGTTGTTGTACCAAATAACGCTAAAGATGAGTATGTTGGTTACAAATTCGGTAACTAGAGTTACACGTAGGTATTCGTGGAGCTGTTGTACCAAATAACGCTACAGAGGAGTATGGTGGTTACAATTTCGGAAACTAGAGTTACACCTAGGTGTTCGTGGAGTTGTTGTACCAAATAACGCTAAAGATGAGTATGGGGGTTTCAAATTCGGTAACCAGAGTTAAA
>NW_013898428.1:0-257 GCF_000517525.1 Limulus polyphemus
CAATTTTGTGTTTTCCGATCAAATAAGCACTATAGGATATTTTTCTATTAATTTTGCGTAAAAAAAACACTTTTTTCCATTTTCCAAAAAAATTCATATTTTCACCAAAAACCAAAGGCTATAGCCCATATTTTTTCACAAATTTTGAAAAAAATTGTTTTTCTTCATATTCCAATACAAAGATGCCCTTGATGTTAAGACTTTCAAAATAGAGATCCTTTTATCAAAATTCCCAATAGTTATTTCATAATCTCTTA
>NW_013898429.1:0-258 GCF_000517525.1 Limulus polyphemus
CTATTATCATTTTTGCGACTTTTGTGGTCGTTTTATGTTACTCTTTTATTGGCTTTTCTAAAAGCGTATGTGTACTGCAGTGAAGCTTTTGGTTACTGGTTGTTTTTCGATTTCTTGTTACCAGAGGGTCCTAAATTGATGATTCTTCACCAAATTTGGTATGTAGGTACACTTTAACGTTGCGTAATAATATGCAGAGTTTTACCTTCCTACTGTTTGTTTTAAAGGAGTTATGGAACGTTTTGCGTTTTGTACCAG
>NW_013898430.1:0-257 GCF_000517525.1 Limulus polyphemus
TTGTTTCTACAGTTCATGAGAGTAGTTCTTGTACTTGGTTTTACTGTCGGTTCTACAGTTCCAGAGAGTAATTCTTGTACTTGGTTTTATTGTCGGTTCTACAGTTCCAGAGAGTAGTTCTTGTACTTGGTTTTATTGTCGGTTCTACAGTTTCAGAGAGTAGTTCTTGTACGTTCTATTCTTGTCCCTAAACTAGAGAGAAAACTACTTGTACTCGTTTTATTGTTGTTTCTACAGTGGCAGAGTAATTCTTGTAC
>NW_013898431.1:0-257 GCF_000517525.1 Limulus polyphemus
AGTACACAATATCGTTAAATCTTGTGTCTTCTTATTTACAGTACACATTATCGTTAAATCTTGTGTCTTCTTTTTGACAGTACACAGTATCGTTAAATCTTGTGTCTTCTTATTGACAGTACACAGTATTGTTAAATCTTGTGTCTTCTTATTGACAGTACACAGTATCGTTAAATCTTGTGTCTTTTTATTGATAGTACACAGTATTGTTAAATCGTGTGTCTACTTATTGACAGTAAACAGGTTTGTTAAATCTT
>NW_013898432.1:0-604 GCF_000517525.1 Limulus polyphemus
CTGTTTGATAGTATTACTGTGAAGATAATATTATTATAGTATAGTCTTGGAAGAGTTTCTGTCTATTAGGATGGAAATACAACACTGTAAAGTGAATCAGTGTTTGATAGTATTACTGTGAAGATAGTATTATTGTAGTGTAGTCTTAGAAGAGTTTCTGTCTATTAGGATGGAAATACAACATTGTAAAGTGAATCAGTGTTTGATAGTATTACTGTGAAGATAATATTATTGTAGCCAAGACTGTGATACAATAATATTATCTTCACAGTGATAGTACCAAACACTGATTCACTTTACAGTGTTGTATTTCCATCCTAATAGGTAGAAACTCTTCTAAGACTATAAAGAGTTTCTGTCTATTAGGATGGAAATACAACATTGTAAAGTGAATCAGTGTTTGATAGTATTACTGTGAAGATAATATTATTGTAGTGTAGTCTTGGAAGAGTTTCTATCTATTAGGGTGGAAATACAACACTGTAAAGTGAATCAGTGTTTGATAGTATCACTGTGAAGATAATATTATTGTATCACAGTCTTGGAAGAGTTTCTATCTATTAGGGTGAAAATGCAACACTGTAAAGTGAATCAGTGTTTGGTA